>NC_133902.1:59977716-60002716 GCF_964199755.1 Larus michahellis
GCCTCCGCCAGGCTTTCCTGCTCGGAGCTGGTCCTAAGATGAGGGAAGCGAGTGAATCGCCGGCTTTTTGGGGGATCTGATGGTCACCCATCCCCTGGGGGTCTCCACCCCTGAGTTCGCTCTTACGGCTTGGGAAGCTAAGTGCTGGCAGCGCCGTTCCCAGCGGGAATGGACGAGATGGGCGCCAAGGGCAGGGCGGTGGGCAGGCTCCTCCGCCGGGGACCCTCAGCCTTCCCGCACCCACGGCGGGGACGCGCTTTGCTTCATGCCAGCCCCCGAGGGGCAAAACCTGCAGCTCCCCGGCTCCTGCCTCCCCCGGCCCCCCTGCGGCGGGGTAGAGCCAGCGCCAGGGAACAGAGAGCTTCTGAGACCAAGAGTAACGAATTGCAGGCAAATAACTGCGCAGCCGTCCGCTTCTCAGAGCGGGGACAGGGAAACGGCTGGTTTTCGGTTTCCCTGTTTCAGGCAGGAGCTCAACTTTGTGCAAACCTTCAGAATCAACATGAAAAGTAATTGAGGAAGGAAAAATGCAGCTTTAAGCTCTTTAGCAGCTGTATATGTGGCATGAATTCAACGGGGCTGAGAAGTTTTCCTCTAGGCTTGTTTTAGAGCATTTTAGAAATCTTCATCCACGCTCATTCACTGTGGGTGTTAATTACGAACGGCAGTCACCGGCCTGTTTCCCTTCTTCTCCCCTTTCCTATACGTAATATCTTTAAACTTCCTAAGCTGTGTGAACCAGAGCGGGACACCCACTTTTAAAGCGTTACCTGAGCAGAAAAACGTTGCAGCGATTCCCTGGGGCTGCTGGGCTGGAGCAGGCTCCCCAGCCGGTGTCGGTGTCGGCGCCGGCTCCCCGTGCCGGGGGCGCTCCGGCCTTGTCCCCAGGCACGGAGGGGTGCGTTTGCCCACGTCGCCTGCCGTGGCTCCTAACCGTGAGTCTGGGACTGCCCCGTGTTTCGGGTGCTGCCTTTATTTTCAGTGGGGGGATCTAGGGGGAAGAGACAAGAGAAAGGCAGGCGGCGGCGGCATCCCCGTGCGGAGCTGGAGACGCGGAGCGTTACTGTCTGGAGTGGCGCTGCCCGTGTGTCGGTGGCTGCCTACAGGGTTCACTTTTAGTTTTGTTTTTTAAACTGCTCAGTTGTATTTGAGTGTAAACCAGAGCAAATCTAAGGGAAATCCCTAAATCAGCTCCTTTTCCTTCTTATTAAAAAAAAAAAAAGCCCAAGCAGAAGCCCCAGAGCCTAAACTGCCCTTCTGCTGACGCTGGCTCACGTCAGGGAAGTGTCAGGGTGTGTTCCTTGTGTTGAAGATGGCATTTTCCAACCATGGGATCGTTGGAAGATCTCGGAGGCCCATGTGAAGACCTGGGGAGAATACCCCGCAGTCTGCGGGGCCGAGCTCCGGCTCCGCGTCCCGCAGCGACGCAGCGTGGGGAAGCAGGCTCAGCCCATGCCTGGGGCCGAGGAGCCAGCGGGGATGTCGTCAAGCCAGAGTTTGAAGTTGTAGCTCTCCGAGATACTTTATTAACCAGCTTCATGACGAAGAAAAGACGTAGGCAAGTGGAAAGCAGATTGCAGGTCATGTTCTGCGTTTGAAATTCTACCAAGTTAAACTCCTTCCAGGCTCTGAAATATATATTTTCGTAAAGAAATACCACTAGAGAAATTAGTGAGCTGGAATGAACACTCAGGCACCATCAGGACGCGGCCATGCTCGGCCAGCAGAGTATTGCTGGGAAGGGATTTTTTCACAGACCATCTTTGTTTGGAAATGGCACGTTTTGTCCGTGGCTCTGCTCGGGAGCGCGTTTGGGTGGGAAGGGAGAAGGTCTCCGTGCTCCTCCCTTGGTCTGTCCCCAGGAGGGCGGCTTCAGCAGGGGGAGGGACAGCAGGTGCCGGCACATCCCGAGCGACACTGGGAATGTTTGTGCTTGGCTTTGTGGGCGGGTGGGAGGTGCAGGACGCTGGGTTCTGCCCTTGTGATTTAAGCGTGGGGTGGGGAAAGACCCCTCGCGCAGTCATGTACCGCCTTTCCCGCTGGCAGTTTTGCAGTCCCTCCGGTCTCGGCGTATCCGCGAAGGGCGGTGTGGTGGGTCTGGGCACGCTGCTTGCCCTTCCAGGGAAAAGGCAGCTGGGGAGGAACGAATCCCTGCCGCTGCGTGGAGCGGAACCAGCGCGAGGGAGCTGCTCCTCCCGGCAGCTGGATAGAGATGGAGCACCTGGAGCGAAACCTCGGTGCTGGGCTGGGGGTCTCGGCCCTGCCGCGCCTGGAGACGGGGCTTTTGCAGAGCTATGTGACGCGGCGGCGCCTCCTCCGTCCTGCCAGAAGCTCCAGGCCAGCACAAACACGCTCCGTGCCCGCCCTTCCCGCGGGAGGGAGAACCCTGGCTGTTGAGATCTCTCTGGGCTTCCCTCGGTCCCCTCCCCAGGAACCGCTCCCTCCTCCTGCCGGGAAGCCGTGTTAAACGCCGCTGACCCAGCCTGAATGTTAAGCAAAATGTCATAGTTGTGTCTTGCAGGTGTATCTTTAGCGCGAGTGAAACCACCGGGGTTCTGCAGGTGGCATTCTAAAGCAGATTAAAATGGGAAGATGCCTGTAGACACCCCAAAAAAATTGTCCTCGGGGACTCTGTGCAAGGCGTGATTTTCCATGAAATTCCACACGCTCTTTCAGAAAGGCAGGGATTTGTTATGCGGAGCACAAGGATACGTTATTAAAGGATCGATGTATAAGATGTTTGATCTGCCACCTTTTCTCCAAACAGTGGGGCTGGGGTTCGGGCTCGACGCGCTGAGCAAACCCGCGCTGTGTGTGTGCCAGCTCTGCTCATCGACCCGCGGCCGGGCGAGCTCTGCGGCACGCGCCAGGCGCCTGGGGCTTCTGCAAATCCTCCTCCGCGGACGCCGGCTTCACGCCGATAAAGCGCTAAGGACGCGCACGTGGGTCTTCCCAGGCAGGACCCCGGCGTCCTGCCCGAGCTGCGGCGGAGCCAGCTGCAGGCAGATGTTTGCGTGCACTCGGGGTGCGTTTGGGATTTCCCTGCTCAGCACAGAGGGGACACGGAGCTGTTGGAGCGGGGCCAGAGGAGGCCCCGGAGATGCTGGGAGGGCTGGAGCCCCTCTGCTGTGGGGACAGGCTGAGAGAGCTGGGGGGGTTCAGCCTGGAGAAGAGAAGGCTCCGGGGAGACCTTCCAGCCCCTTCCAGGCCCTCAAGGGGCTCCAGGAAAGCTGGGGAGGGACTCTGGAGCAGGGAGGGGAGCCATGGGACGAGGGGGAAGGGTTTTACACTGCAAGAGGGGAGACTGAGATGAGATGTGAGGCAGAAATTGTTGGCTGTGAGGGCGGTGAGCCCCACAGGAAGGCAAAGCACTGCTGGGGATCTTCTGTGGACCAGCAAAAAACTTCTCCCGTGGACAAAACACAGCATTTAAAAGCTGTGGCCAGGACGTTCGCGCGCACGGCTGCGTTCCTCCCGCCGTGGCGGTGGGAGCTGGTCCCTGCGGTCTGAGCCCCGGTGCAGATGAGGAACGGATGGCAGACGGACACTGACGCACTGATTTTTCTTTGTCTCTCGGAATATCTTTATTTTTAAATTGCACAAAGCAAGTGGAGAGACAAAACTCTTGCATATTTGATATTAAGGCGACTTAACAATAGGAAGTCATCAGTTTGTTTTCTAGATCCTAATGCAATGGTTGCCATAAGAACACAAATTATGTGTACGTTTTAATGCATCTATGCTTCATAATTATGCATGGTTGTGTGCTGTTATAATTGACATAAAATATAAAACAGGTCAAAGAGCAGCTATTAAAACTATTTTTCATTTTGCTTCCTGACAGCTAGCGACATCAATGCCTGCTGCATTTAATAGGACCATACAGGGAATGCAAAGATAGTTATATAATTTCAACCATATTAAAGCCTCCAGAACTTGCAACCTAATTATTTCCCACAGTGTCTTGTTGTAGACTGTATTATTTTATTTGGAATGTGTTCATTTTAAGATTAAACAATTGGACTACATTAAATTAGCACGAAGGGGGAAATCATAAAACTTTTGGATGTATTTCATAGAGGTCATTCTGTTAGGTTAAGAATTATCCCAGGAGCAATGATTTTCTGCCACTCCAGATAAAAAATAATGTTAGAATTGCGCTAATTCCATGCAGTTATTTTAATCACTGAAGTAAATTCTACCGAAGGGCTAAATTGTAGTTGTATCCTCTCTCTAATCATGGAACGACAGAAAGAAAAAAGCTTGAAGGAAAATGATGAATTTATAAGACATCCCTCCTCTTGCTAATGGCCGCGTGAAGACAAAGCAACAGGCTCCCTCCTGCCCGGTTTTCCCTCGTCATCGATCATCCCCCTCGTGCCACGACAGTCGAGGGCTCCTGTTCTCTTGCGGGTGCTTAGATTTCTGTTGGCATCCGTGCCACGTGTGCTCTGCAGTTTGTACTAAATCCTTTTAAAACCAGGTTTGAGGGGGACATCTAATCTCGGCTGAGACAGGTCCACTGTCGTGTCTTCTGCCCGAGACCCCCCGAGTGCCGTCCCCTGTCCCTGCCCCAGCCGGGACCGGGCGTGTTGGGGCAGATCCATCCCGGGGACCTTCCGTGGCGCCGCTGGAGGTGAGGGACGCAACGCGAGTTACCCGAGCTGAAAGCGCGCTCTACAGGACCGCTTTGCAGCAAACAAACCTCGGGGCAGACGGTGCTGGCCCGGCCGCTCGTGCTGAGTTGCTGCACACCGCGCCTCGGGTCGTGGCTAAAATTGATCAGGAAAACAGCGCGAGCACCTGATCGATACGGGCACTCCTGTGCCTCGTGTGCTGCGTCCCCTTAGAGACTGGGTGTTCCAGGGGGCTGGTAAGAGGCTTCAGAGGACCTCGCCGTTCTAGTTGGCTGACTCAAGTCTAGCTCCTGGGTAGTGACTGAAAGTTATTGCCCAGTTTGTGGCGTATGAGGAATAAGCGCAGTCCAGTTTCCCAAGACAGAGGCAACCGCATCCCAGGAAGAACCGTCACAAATGGCACTTGTTAGCGGCCTAACAGGGAGGGCGAGGTATGAAGGGGGGTGAAGGCCAAGCTCCTCTGATGGAGCGCGTTGGCTGTGGAGCATGGAAAGGTCTTGTGGCCGCCCATCTGTCTCTCCTCAACGGACTGAAGGTCTTTGCTTCCCAGGAGAGATCCGTGGCATTTCACCATTAATGGCTTAATTTGCGTCCGGGTCCTTGCTTCTGATGACTTTCCTTTCCTCAGCAATTGTCACAAGATATTCCCTATCTTGCACTTCTCCAGCTCCGTGCCTGCCCAGGAAAATAATGATTAGTGATAAAGCTGTAATGACATGGGCTTCCTTGGCGGTACCGTGTGGGAGTTTCCCTCTGTCACCCCGTCTCTCCCTGTCCATGAAGGCAAAGGCCTGACCTCCCCCGGCAGAGGAGACGTTTTCCATATCCTCTTTACCAGGTTGATGCGATGCGATGCAATGCAATGCCATCGATGCCTTGTTAAATTGCACATCAAAACATGCAGGCCAGCTCTTTTGGTGGGAGGATTTCTTATTAATTAATGAAATCACACCTTTCACCTAAGGCCATGCTGGGAGGTGTTATGCTCTCCCTATGGGCTGCGTCAGTAGGTGAGAACACCCGAGCTGACTGCGTGCGAGGTCTTCATGTACCAGGTCTGTAGATAAATTTCTGCTTAATGCCTTGAAGACTGTAAGTGCCTGATTTCAGGACGGCTGGGCTCCCTTTGTATTTTTGAGAGAGCAAGCACCACCTAATTATCTCACCAAAGTTTGCTCATTTTCCTTTCCCGTTGTGAAGGTTCGGGGAGGGTTGTGTCTCTGAGTTTCAAAAACTCCCAGTGACTGAGGAAAGTAGGAACAAAAGAGATGATAACTCCAAACTTGCACCCAAGGCTGCTCTGGCAGAAGCAAGAGGAGGAGGAGGAAGAAGAGGAGGAGGAGGTGGAAGAGGGTGCCGATTGGATCTATGGTCTGGTGCCGCTGCATGCATTTCCACACAGCCCAGGGCATGAGGCAGCTGGTTGCAGAAAGAAGAGGCAACTTGTGGCCTTCAGGCCACACCAGTAACCTTTCTGCTGGTCACCTACAGCCCCATCAGCACAAATCTCTGATGTTCCCCACCAGCAGCATCTTTGGTTATGAAGACCCAGAAGACTCAAAAAACCAAAATCTGGCAGATTTCTGTTGTCCCTCGTTACCATGACATCGTGAAAAGTAAGTCCATATCTGTTTTCATGATTTTCATTTAAACCCTTTTTTCTCGAAGTGTTGTGGTTAGTATTGACTGCAAAAGTAGATTATGGGAGGGAGATTATTTTGTAAGTGGCAGGAGGTCTCAAAGAGCATGCGAGATGTACGCCGAGATGTTCCATCCCCAGCTTTAAAACCCCTTCTGGTAGAAAGCTCTGTTCTTGGCACAGTGACTAATTTAACTAGAAATAGCCGTGGGGTCTTCAGCGTGGTTGTAATGCACAGTTATAATGTACAATAAAGGTAATCTGATACTGTCGCTTAAAAAATGCCTGTAGACTTTCGTCATCCTCCCCCTCCCAAACGTGCACAAAATCGAGACACGCATAGGATCTGCCATCAGTTCTGCAAACCATTACATAGGAGAAAATAAAACACTTCAGCAGAACGAGGAGGAAGAGATGGGATGTTTTATGGAAACAAGGCCTGTAGGAGGTCCATGAACTCCAAGCACTGTCATCACCTCAGCAGTCCCGCTGCTCTCCCCGGTACATGGACATCTCTTCTCCTGTGAAGACAGGAGAGGCAAAGGCCACAAGGTCCCACCCACGTCTCCCCAGTAAGAGGGACCTGCGTTGCAGCCCATGTTGTACTGCTTTGGAGCCGGCTACTGTAAGCCTCTGAGGTAACTGCCCATCCGCACGTGAGAAAACGGTGGCAGTGACAGCGTGGTGGCTCTGCCCTTCCCAGGTTTAACACCCTCAGGAAGAAATTCCAACCCTTCAAACAGTAGTTCATGAAAGTCTGCTTTTCTATTTTTCGATCTGTTTGTTATCAGGTGAGATTAGCCCTGGAGCTGTCTGCGGACCAGCCCCTGCGTGGCGTAGGTTGGGTGATACACCCCAGAGGGCCACGGCCGCATCCTCGTTGTCTTCCCAGCATGAGTCCTTCCTCCAGCCATGTGTGAGCAGCCACCAACACCCTCGCGCCGGGCTTGGCCTCAGGAGCCGCCTTCTTCTCCCCAGGTCACGATCTGCCATCCCATTGCACGTCCTCCGGTGTGGACCGTCCTCCTGCCCTGCTGGCAGCCTCCTCCACCAAGGCAGGGACGAAGCTGTGGTGACCTTTTCCTTCAGAGGGGAGTCTTGTATCCTGGACACGCCAGTGTCCCACACACCACACGTGTGTTCGTTCACTACTGCCCTTCCAAAGGGTCGGTGGTTTGGTTTAGTTATGATAATTTTTCCCATATTTCCTGTTACCTGCCTGTGTTTTGGTGCGGTGGAAAATCCTGTCCCCCTGCCTGGTTCCATATGGTGGGTCCCTGTATCTCACCACGGGGACTAACAAGCTGAGCAGTCGTAGGACTGTGGTCTTGGAGATGCAATCACGGTAAACAGCTGAAGGATGCTGCCTCTGAAGGGCATGAGCTGTGGTCGCGTTGAAGGCACCGCCTCTGCCCACGGGCCTGGCTCCTCCACTCCTGCTGAGCGCATTGTGCATCAGACATCCTACCGAATTACAGAGCTTTTCCTTTGTGGTCACAGCGTCTTTTTAGGTACTGGCCTCAGCTTGGTTGGATGCGACATACTGGCCGTGTATCCCGGTGGCTTCCTGCCCACAAGATGGTCCTGATGCTCTGAGCAGCAGCCCGGCACAGCCAGGGAAGGACTTAATGCTCCAGGAACCACTCACCTGGTCCAGGACTGTGTGTCCCCGCTTGCCTCCTGCCCCCTCCGCAGTGTTTTGGTGCTGGGGAGGGTGCAGTGGGTCCATGAAGCGCCCCAACCCGCTCTGCTCAATAACGGAGTCGCTGGTTCCCCACATCCAAAGCAGGTCGCATGGCTCTTGCCAGTGGGCAGGCTCCTTCTCAGGTCTGTGAAAATAAAGCCGTTTAAGGCGGCACTCGGTTTGCTGCCTCCCAAACCGGGGAGTCGACGCGGAGCTGAGCTGTCCTGGGGGCTGGCGGTTAGACAGGCTTTGCCTTTTCCATCCTCCCGGTCCTCTGAAGTGAAGATGGAGAAGCATATAAAAGCTTCGGATTCCATTACTGTAAAATGTATCAGAAAAGTGTTGAGCTAGGTAATTACCTTAATCCAACCGAAATAGTTGGTCACAGTATACATTAGATGAGCATCTAGAGTCAGATTTGAACATGCAGTCAACCCGAACAAAATTAGCTCAGCAATAGTGGTCCAGATTTCTTAATTAGTTCTCGGTGACAAGAACATTTAGTGTTTGCAAAAGTCAAGTGCAAATTCTACAAGTGACACAATTTGAGAAGACTTCAGGAGGGTGCATTAAGCCCGGCGCGGTACCCCGCTGGCAGGGGCAGTGCGAGGGCTGGCCTCATTTATTCCTCTCTGTCAGGGTCCCTTTAAAGTTCTGTATCCCGACCCACAATAAAAAGTAATGGTATGATTAACTTCATAGTAATAACCTATTGCATTCAAAATACACATTTAACTCTAATTTTCATTGAGCTACATGGAAGCTGAAAATCTAATAGCCTTTCCCAGTCAGTTGACGGTACATTTTAGTGCATTGTAATTGGCTATCTTGGCTTGTCTCAGTTTAATAAAGTAGATGGGATTCATGAAAAAGCACAGTGGTCACTTAGCAATTGTTTAATTTCTGTAACATTGTTTTTTGAGTTAGAAAATTCTTGTTTTTCAGTAATGTTAAATATTTATGGGATGCAATTGAGATACATGGCACAGGGCATGCTCCTGCTAGGCTCACAAATTAATGTTACTGAAAAAATGGAAATACAAAATAGTATTTCAAGTGTGAAAGGAGACTCCTCAGTCTACGGAAAATTTGCATTACTGAGGGTTTATTTATTACGGAGGATGGGCAAATACTTTGGCACAGCAGAGCTGAACCGTGCTGCCGTGGCTGGCACATCTTTGTTGGCTGGGAGAGATTGCTGAAAACTTGAGCTCCCTTGAGAAGCTGCCCCACTCCTTTGATACCTGGGAAGACAGAATAGTACCCCCAGAAATTAGCTTTACACTAGGCCCAAACATGCTCTGGTGAAAAACGTAGTGTCACATCACACCATATTGCCCCAGTACAAGGCAATGTTTAGACAGTTTAGCTTCTTTTTTAAAAAAAAAGACCAAACAACAAACTTGTAGAATTAGATATTTGGAGCAAGAGACTGAATGTTACAGGCAGCAGAAAAAGAGAAAACTTCTAAAATGTGTGTAGGAGAATTACTTTTTATTTGTATCATCCCCCGTATTTCTTAGGGGTTTCCAGCTTTTAGAATCCAGACCATGTCGTGATGGGCTGTTGCGTGGAAGAGGGGTAGAGAGGCCTGAGGTTGGGTTGGGGTTGGGGTTCAGGTTGGGTTGGGGTTGTGTTGAGGTTGGGATTGGGTTGAGGTTGGGATTGGGTTGAGGGTGGGGTTGGGTTGTGTTGAGGTTGGGATTGGGTTGAGGGTGAGGTTGGGTTGGGTTGGGGTTGGGTTGAGGGTGCGGTTGGGTTGGGTTGGGATTGGGTTGAGATTGGGGTTGGGTTGGATTGGGGTTGGGATTGGGTTGAGATTGGGGTTGGGTTGGGTTGGGGTTGGGATTGGGTTGAGATTGGGGTTGGATTGGGTTGGGGTTGGGATTGGGTTGAGATTGGGGTTGGGTTGGGTTAGGGTTGGGATTGGGTTGAGAGTGGGGTTGGATTGGGTTGGGGTTGGGATTGGGTTGAGAGTGGGGTAGGATTGGGTTGGGGTTGGGATTGGGTTGAGGGTGAGGTTGTGTTGGGGTTGGGATTGTGTTGAGGGTGGGGTTGGAGTTGTGTGTGTTGGGGTTCAGGTTGGGTTGGGGTTGGGTTGGGCTGTGTTGCTAGACGAGGGCAATAAGACGTCACGGGCTGAAAGGTGCTGCCCAAACACCCCTGCATCAAAGACAGCGTGCCGTCCATCCCTTGTGCACGTAGTGCTGCTCCGTGGCCAGCCCCCGCCGTCCCCACCACCCGGCCCGAGGGCTTCTCCCACCCATGCCAGCTGTCCCCAGCTTCCCTCCAGCTACAGCAGTGGCACAGCAGCAGGAGGAAACAGAATTGTGTGCCAGGTTTTGCTGCTGCTGCCTGCTCACTCGCAGCACGTCTGCAGAGAGAGGGCTCCGGGCACCGGCAGACCTTCCTCTTTCCACCACAAATCTGGTATTTCCAGTACGCTTGGCAAACCAAGGAGGAAACCCCAGCCCAAGTGAGCTGGGCGGGCTGACGACAGGCGAAAGGAGACACTTTATTTTTTCCACCGTACGGGTCAGCAGTTTCTGTTGGCAGGACTCGCAGCCTTTGGGCACGGGGCTGGTGCTGGACTTCTGCTGGTCCTGCCCGCAGCATGGTGGGATGGGCGCTGGGGCTCCTCTGCCAGCAGCCCCACGTATCCTTGCGCTGCGTATTTTCCAAGGAAGAGCATCCAGCACCAGCCTTGAGCGGGTCCCTCCTGTTGCAATTTGTTTTTCCCAGTTCAACCCCCCCCGCCCCAGCCTGAATGAGTTTGTGAAATGCCACAGCTCTCCGGCACGCTCACGGAGACACTTCGGCTGAATAAAACTCCGGGTTCTTGGCCGCGCTCTCATTCAGCAATGGACCTGAATTATGACATCTTTTGTCAAAGACATCTTCCAAAAAAACGCAGCAATTTCTGAAGGAGAAATTAGATTGTCTTTTAAAGTAATATAACAGTTGTGCAATTTTTGCCTTTTTGACCCTTCTTATTTCCTGTGGGTTTTAAGTAGAGGCCTCCAATTTAAAACCTATTATACTCCGGAGACCGCTTCCACCCTCTCAGCAATGTAACCTTGCTGTCGTCTCTGCCCTGTTATTTTAACACTTGTTGGTTTTGCTTTGCATCACCTTCTGTTTAAGAATGTGTTGCACAGCTCTGCTTCCTTCTCCGTGTTGACTATATACACGTTAAAGGCGGTCTTGTTTTGTGTATCGCTTCTGTCAACCCGTTGCCTCAAAAAATAATCTGTATTTATTATTCTTAGCAGAAATATGGTTGTATCCAGTTTTCTAGAAGAAAAAAAAATGGAATCTAAACTATATTAGGAAAGAAAGCGTCTTACAGATACGAAGTTTCTCCGTGCTTGTCAGGAGGAAGACGCCATCGCAGGGCTCACGGCTGATCGCAGGCGCGGGTACCGGCGCTGGCTGCCCCCCCGGGCTTTGCAGGCTTCGAGGCTGGGGATCAGGCCTGAGCGTTACGCATCCTGCACGGGACGTGGAGCCTGGCAGCGCGGTCACCAGATGTTTTTCCCTGGCAGTGCCGTCACCAGATGTTTTTCCACGGCGGCGTCTTCTGTGCCTTGAGCAAGAGGTGACGAGGGTGCCAAAAAAGTGACAAAATCTCGTCAGCCTTATAACTGCACCTTGTAAATAAGCAATCCCTTCTCCGGCTCGTGTACCAGACACGGTCGGTTACTGTGGGCAGGAACTGATAACTTTTAACGTTATTGCGATTTTTTTCAGTACCCGGAGCGTGGCGTACAGAAGCGAAGTGGAGGGAGGTGACACGGGGGAGGGCTCCGAGCGGGCAGGACGGGAGCGTGTGGGTGGGGACCTTCCCCCTCCGTCCCCCGCAGGTTGGGCTCGGGGGCCTGGGCGGCGGGGCACCCTGAGTTGATAGAGCCCCGGTGGTTTATAACCGTCACCTGCGAGTGAATTCCTCGGCAGTGTTCTGCTTTATGACTGGCTGAAGAAACTTAGTTGATGGTACAATATAATTTATTTCCATGCGTGAGTGAGCGACCTTCATATCTTATTCTGTCTCTTGTGACTTACTGTGGGCCGTTCCCCCCCGGAGGAGATGCCTTGTCCCTTACCACGGCACAAGCGGGGGCCTGGGGCAGCGCCGGAGCCCGTCCCACAAGTGCCTCCCCCAGCAGCCAGGGTTTACGCCGTGTTTTGGCCTCGTGTGAGGATACAACACAAACCACACCGGTGTGCGGTACCGGTGTTGGCTCGTTCGGCAGCTTCGCGTCCTGATGAGAGCGCCGGCCGCTTGAGTAGAGCTGCATTAGACAATTGGCACCCATGCTCCCCGGGTTATGTCTCCGTAGGCAAATAACCGTAGTCGGCTGCGGAGGTGCCAGCTGTCCTACTAGATCTGCTGCAGCGAGGGGGAAAAAGAGACGTTAATTAATTCTGTGAGCAAGACAGTTTTAAATAATAGACGCCACAAGCTTTGGGAGTTTTCCCGCCGGTTTTGGGTGCGTTCGTGAGCAGAGCACCCTGCTTGGACACAGTTTTGGTGGCAAAGACAGGCTGTCGTCCTCAGGAAGGACGTGAAACGTAGGATGAGGCCAGGTTTGAAGCAAACCCAGGCGATGTGAGCGGCAGCGAATGCAAACCCCCCCTGCCCTGCGCTGGCTGCGGGGCAGAGGGTCCCTGTGCCTCCAGCCCGGGTCCTGCCACAGGGTCTGCTGCACGGTCCCACCTCAAACCGCTGCTGTCATTTACGACGTGTTATAAGGGACTCAAATATTAATAATGTAATTAGCTATAAATTAGTTATGAAGGTTTTTGATCCGCTGGAGTCGACGGCAGATTTTTCGCTCACTTCAATGGCAGCGGGAGCGACCCCGAGCGTTTGGCGTCATGTTCGAGCGGGTGGCGCCGTGAACCGCCACGCGCTCCCAGGAGCAAAGGGAGCGTGAGGCCGTGCGGTGCCGCGCTGGTCTGCAGCTGCAAACCGGGGGCACCAACAGAAACACAGTGGGGAAAAACCATCTATATACAGAGCCTCTGCACTTAACTAAAGATTGTTGGGGTTTTTCTGGTTTAGATTTTTGGCACTTGTGCATTTTATTCTGTTGCAAGTTTGAAGCTACCCTTGGAAAAAGCTGTGGGCTGTGGAGCAGCACTGTCCCAGCCCGGAGAAGGGAGGTTTCCTCCAGGAGCATCACGGGGGGGATGCTGGCGGTGGGGTGGAATGGCAGCTCCTGCCACAGAGGGGGGTCTGGCAGGGGCTGCCCGGGCCAGTGGGGTTGCACGGGGACACCTTCCCCAGGGGAGGGGACGGAGACACTGCGAGGGCTGGAGCCCCTCTGCTGTGGGGACAGGCTGAGAGAGCTGGGGGGGTTCAGCCTGGAGAAGAGAAGGCTCCGGGGAGACCTTCCAGCCCCTTCCAGGCCCTCAAGGGGCTCCAGGAAAGCTGGGGAGGGACTCTGGAGCAGGGAGGGGAGCCATGGGACGAGGGGGAAGGGTTTTACACTGACAGAGGGGAGACTGAGATGAGATGTGAGGCAGAAATTGTTTGCTGTGAGGGCGGTGAGCCCCTGGCCCAGGTTGCCCAGAGAAGCTGTGGCTGCCCCATCCCTGGAGGGGTTCAAGGCCAGGTTGGACGGGGCTTGGAGCAACCTGGGCTGGTGGGAGGTGTCCCTGCCCAGGGCAGGGGGTGCCACTGGCTGGGCTTCAAGGTCCCTTCCCACCCAAGCCATTCTGTGACACTATGATTCACTGTGGCGGTGGGGAACGCCTGCGTGCAGATGCTGCCCGACCCTGTGCGACAGCCCGTCTCTGCGCCCCCGTCTCTGCTTCTCATCGCCTGTATCTGGGTTCCCGTCACAGAGAAATGCTGTAAACCTGGGGGGGGCTCACCAAAGCCTTCCCCCTCCTTACCAGAGTCAACCCCGGCCAGAGCAGGAGCCAAGTCCCTGAGCGCACACAAGGCTGCACCTCGCCCCGGCGGCTCTCGCTCGCCTCTGATGGACAAATCTCCAGATTATCCCCAGCCCTGTCCCCGGGACGGCCGGGCTGCTCTGCAGGAGGTGGCTGCTGTCACCACCATCACCGTCCCCTGCCCGCTCCCGCAGCCGACCCCTGCAACGCCTCCCTTGTTTTCTGCTGAGGTGTTTAAACTCTGGTGTTCTCCCAGCACACATAATGTTCTCTCTCCCACAAACCAAAAAGAAAGGGGAAAAACCATCATTTTTCAGCCTGTTTTCCCACTGCAAACTCACCAGACAGACACTTCTGAGCATTTTTTTTGCCAAACGTTGCATCTCAGTTGTGCTGCTGAGTGTCTGCAAAGTTTGTCCAGCCAGAAAAAAAAAAAAATAAAATCTGATTTTGCCACAAAAATACCCCAAATCAAAATCAGATGGTGAGCTCAGGGTTCTTCCCACAGCTTCATTTCATGTTCCCTCTGTTCTTCCAGTGCTCACGCATGAGCGTTACGAGGAAGCTGGGGAAGACCAAGAAAGTGTCTGGTGAGTACAGACGGATAACTTCTCACCACTTGCAATCCCAATTTGTTCCGAGACTTTTTAACGTTCTTCTGTTGCGAATCCCGCCTGCCCCTCCATCGGCCGAGGAGTGACCCCGCCGGCGGGTGGCACGGCGCGCTCTGTGCCACCTACAAAGCGTATCTGCTGCCCGTTGCCATGGCAATGATGCTTCTCAATGAACAGCCGCAAACAAACCGCATTAAAAAAGAACAAAACCCAAACAATCCCTAATTAAATTTAAATTTGGCAGCAAAAATAACTTTTTCCTCTAAATATTTTAACGTTTGTCATGAGCCACTATCCACGCCTGCTCGTGACACTCCCTCCTGGCCTCTGCTGCTTGCACGTTCCTCAGCTGGAGAACCATCTTCTGCGCTGTGTTTCCTCAGTCGCTTTTCATAATAATCTTCAGTTGTTGAGTAAATTATGAGGTTTTCTATAAATACAATTTCATGAGAAGATGTTTCAATGCTTGATAACCCTTTGGGTGAAGAAATTTTTTCCTAATATCCATCCTAAACCTCCCCTGGTGCAACTTGAGGCCGTTTGCTCTTGTCCCATGGCCTGTTCCTTGGGAGCAGAGCCCGACCCGCCCTGGCTCCCCCCTCCTTTCAGGGGGCTGTAGAGAGCGAGAAGGTCTCCCCTCAGCCTCCTCTTCTCCAGGCTGAGCACCCCCAGCTCCCTCAGCCGCTCCTCACCAGACTCCTGCTCCAGACCCCTCACCAGCTCCGTCACCCTTCTCTGGACACGCTCCAGCACCTCAATGTCTGTCTTGTGGTGAGGGCCCAAAACTGGACGCAGCCCTCGAGGTGGGGGCTCATCAGTGCCGAGTACAGGGGGACCATCACTGCCCCGGTCCTGCTGGCCACCCTATGGCTGATACAGGCCAGGATGCTGGTGGCCTTCTTGGCACCAAAGGGGTGGCTGCTGAGACGGAGCAGTGGAATAGGAGGTGCAGGAGGAGAGAAGACAAAAACTGGAGTGCCCAAACGGCACGGTGCTTTTCAAACAGTGTCAGTGGTTTTATGGAAGGCTGTGAGGAGGGACGCTGGTTTGTGTCTGGGAATGCCGTAAGAGGGAAGGCGCAGCGGGACAGCCCAGCACAGGCAGCAGGGCTCCGCTCCCCAGCTGCCCTCTCTGACGAGCATAAAAAGGGTGAAGAAAGCGTGATTTCGGTCCAGGGCACCTTGGGACGGTCCCGTTGTGCTGTGCCATCCTGCTGAGGCCAGCTGGGCTGCCCGGGGGGGGCTGAGCAGCGTGGCCAGAGATGCCCTGGAGGCGAAGGTGCCTCTGGTGCTCCGGGGGCCGCGTTGGCAGTGACGGTCAGCGCTGGGCGGCTGCTTCAGGGCTGTCCCCGTACCCTCTGCTTTAAGGAAATGCCCTCAGACCCCTCTTTTACTTTAACTTGTGCCCCCTCCAGGCCGGCAGCCAGGGGTCCAGCCGAGATGTGCCCCCGCGGCCGTCCCACCGCCTCCCCTCCCTGCCCGGCTCCTCAGCGCTGCCCACGCCGAGCTCTCTGCTTCTCCAGATCATTAATCATAGATATAATTTACTGACAGCTGGGTCATGTCCCGCTAACTAAGTACACCTTGTTTGCCTCAAAATGCTAATCGCTGCTCTGAAACATTAATGAGGGACAATTGGTATTAAGCGTAATAATCGTGTGTGGTCTAGTTGCAGATTTATTCATATGAACCCGATTCCTTTGTCATGGTAAAAAGCAGCAAAATGCGGTTGTGCAAAGCACCGATCTGTATGGCACCCGCGTAACACACCGGCTCTGCGTGTTGGTCAAATAACCGTGGTACAGTTTTCCTGGAAAAATGTGGAATCTGTTTCTGCATCTCTCGGCACAGATTAGATGGCACCTTGCTCTCCAAGTCGTCTCCCTGCTTTCAGTAGAAACATTAGTGAAGTCACCTATTTTTCCACCTGGGAGAGGGTTTGTGCCACCGTGGGTGTCATGGTGGGAAGGAGCATCTCCTGCAGAGGAGGAGTCACGGCGCGGGGGCCGAGGACCCCCAGAGCTGGCTGTGCCGGTGGGTCTGTGCCACAGCAGCAGCAGGACACAGGGCACAGGACACAGGACACATCCACAGGGCACAGGACACACAACACAGGACACAGCCACAGGACACAGGACACAGGACACAGGACACAGGGCACAGGAGACACACACAGGGCACAGGACACAGGACACAGGACACAGGGCACAGGACACGGGACACAGGGCACAGGACACGGGACACAGCCACAGGGCACAGGAGACAGGGCAGAGGACACGGACACAGCCACAGGACACAGGGCACAGGGCACAGGACACAGGACACAGGACACAGGGCACAGGACACAGGACACAGGACACAGGGCAGAGGACACAGGACACAGGGCACAGGACACAGGGCAGAGGACGCAGACACAGCCACAGGGCACAGGACACAGGGCACAGGACACAGCCACAGGACACAGGACACAGGGCACAGGACACAGCCACAGGACACAGCCACAGGACACAGCCACAGGGCACAGGACACAGGACACACACACAGGGCACAGGACACAGGGCACAGGACACAGGGCAGAGGACACAGGACACAGGACACAGGGCAGAGGACGCGGACACAGCCACAGGGCACAGGACACAGGGCACAGGACACAGGACACAGGGCACAGGGCACAGGACACAGGGCAGAGGACACAGGGCACAGGACACAGGACACAGGACACAGGACACAGGGCACAGGACACACACACAGGGCACAGGACACAGGGCAGAGGACACGGACACAGCCACAGGACACAGCCACAGGGCAGCCTTCGCGGCTCCCGGTAGGACTTGGACTTTTCTTTCGGTGCAGAACATGAGAAAGGCAGGTGACAAACACAGGCTGGGGTGTGATGCTGTAAACAAGGAGCAGAAAAAAACTGAGTTTGGTTCTAAACGTGAACTTTCCGAGGGCTTGCCCCTTGGGTTGCCCCTGTGCTCAGCATCCCCCTGCCCTGGACGGGACAATCGCGGCAGGGAAGGGGCCTGGCACGTGGGGTCCCCGGCGCGGTCGCAGAGCCCTGCACGCCGCCGAGGGCAGGCTCCATCCCCTCTGTCACATCCGCAGCCCGGGCACTACATCAAACCCCCTCCTGCAGCACGGAGCCGCTTCCCTATTGGAAATCGAAGGCTCGCTCCGCTCCCGGGAGAGTCATTAGCCAAATTCCCATTGACTCCCGCCGCAAGAGGATGGGACCCCGAGTCTGTTATTCTCTTTTCCTGAAAAGATCAATTATATGGGGAAGTTTCCACAGGGGAGAGGGGGAGGGAGGCAGCAAAAGAGTGTGTGTCTGAAATGTCCTGAGTGATGGCGATGCTTAAAGGGCCTTGTTTCAGGCCAGACAAGCCCATCTTTTGAACTCAGCGGGACGCCACTGTTCGCTGCTATTGAAAAGCCGTTTGAAACCATCGGATCAATGTAGTGGTTTTCAGCTCCGCTTTGAATGAAGCCATTTATTCCAGCGCGTTCCAGCGCCTTCCCCTCGTGCCGGAGCTTTCCTGCCCACCGTCCCTGACGCTCCCCACGGGACTTCTAAAATAGTGATGATGTTTCACAGAGAAAATGCGCGGGGCGATTTCTGCATCGGCAGAGCCCGTGCGGGCACCCAGCACGGGGAGAGGACACGCTGCGTGGGGTGGACCCAGGGACGGCACCACTGCCCACTCAGGGAACCCCGAGCCTGGCCGAAGGGGTGCCGAGCAGAGCCGCTCTTGGGCCACTCGCACACATCCAACCTTGCACTATTTGGTGTAAACCCGGTAGAGACAAAACCAGGTGAATTTAACCGATAGCGCTCACACACGCCTGGGGACGCCCCGCTCCCGCTCTGCTCCTGCTGGCTGCAGGCAGGGCATCGCCTGCCCGAGGTCCCTGTCCCTCGCCGACCGAGAACAACAAACCTCATCTTTATTTACCAAACTGTTGCATTGTGTTTAACTTTCACACAGCGGACACAAAACCTTTCACCCGTACAAACACAAGCACCGGTGCCGACCGCCTCCCGTATCAGCGCGCTGCAGACCCGCCACGCAGCAGATTTGTTTAACGAGTGAATAGGTTCGGGGGACAATGCGGGGAAAACAAAGGTCCCGGCCGCCCGCCGGGACCTGCTCCTGGTGATGGCCCAGCCAGCACAGCAGTGGCGGCCCCCAGCACCCCGCCCTGGCCCTTCGCCCGCCGTGGGGACCGGGGACGGGGTGTGATGTGGGGACAGCCTGGCTGCCGGGGACAGCTGGGGGGCTCCCGGCACCCGCGTGGCTCCTCTGGAGTGTTCTTTGCGGGGGGTGTTTGCAGGGCTGGCACAACCCTCCTCTGCCCTCAGCGTGCTGTACAAAGGCGCCACGTCTCCATCCTGTGCTGCCAGGGGACGTGTCCTGCCGTTTCCAAGTGACTTTTCAGTCATTTCCCTGCTCATGCCAAGCAGGGACCCTCCTGGGCTTCCCCCTGGCGTGTCGCTCCTGCTGCTGCAGTGGGAGTGTGGGAGGAGGGGGCTCCACTGGGGCGCAGGAAGGAGAGTCGGATCCCAACCCATGCTAATTCCCTGGGATAACAGCAAAGAGGCGACGGATCTTTTTTCCCTCAGCAGCAGAGCATGCTGCAGGGAGTCAGGGCTGAGGTTTAACACCCAGGCAGACACACGCAGACTGGCTTTCCTGTGTTTTCCAATGTCCATTTGAAATCCGCAGCGGCTCAGCTGGAATATGGATGGCTGGAGGGCACGGGAGGAGGTGCTGGAGCGTGTCCAGAGAAGGGTGACGGAGCTGGTGAGGGGTCTGGAGCAGGAGTCTTGTGACGAACGGCTGAGGGAGCTGGGGGTGCTCAGCCTGGAGAAGAGGAGGCAGAGGGGAGACCTTCTTGCTCTCTACAGCTCCCTGAAAGGAGGGGGCAGCCAGGGGGGGTCGGGCTCTTCTCCCAAGGAACAGGCCATGGGACAAGAGGAAACGGCCTCAAGTTGCACCAGGGCAGGTTTAGGATGGATATTAGGGAAAATTTCTTCCCGCAAAGGGCTGTCAAGCATTGGAAGAGGCTGCCCAGGGCAGTGGTGGAGTCACCATCCTTGGAGGTGTTTAAAAGCCGGGCAGACGTGGTGCTGGGGGACATGGGGTGGTGGGGGTTTGGGCAGTGTTGGGTCGATGGTTGGACTCGATGATCTGAAAGGTCCCTTCCGACCTGGACAACTCTATTCTATTCTATTAGAGAAGGGGACGGGGAGCTCAGCCGGGACGTTCAACACATGGTGGCAGTGGCCCGGTGCAGGGCTGTGCCTGGCGGGCGGACCAGGGCGTTCAGGGTCTGGCCCCAGGACTTCGAGCCCATGGGTGCCCCCAGCATCGCAGAAGCGCTGGGGATGGGAGCAGGTCAAGGAAATCCGGGGAAACCGCTGGCTGCTGCCTCCGGCACATTGGGCAGCGATGGTCAGAGACTACCGAGAGGGTAGTTTGGTGACCCCAGCCCCAGGTCTGTCACACCAGGGGGACAAGGGCTGGCAGAAGGGGATGGTGGGTAACTCAGTACCTCGGCCGAGTTGTAAATAATCACCCCCCTCCCAGCCCCTCATCACATGCACCCACGCCACTGTCACTGCAGAGCCACACCAGGGCTGGCGGTGACCATCTGAGGAACACACAACAATTTATTGTCGTTTAGACTAGTATTCTGCCAACCGATGACCCCTCCCCACCCGGGAAAGGGCATCGGGTAAAAACAAGGAAACCCGAGGGCTGAAATACAAACAGATTTAATAGAATAAGACGAAATAATTAGCATTAATAACACTAAAGAACCAGCATTGATCCCGACACCAACGTACGACACCCCAGGACTGTCCCCAGCCCCTTCCCCAGCAGAAGCCGTGCGCTCCCCGCAGGGACAGCCAACGGGGGACCCTGCGAGCGCTGCGGCTGCGGGAGGGAGGGAGGGAAGGGCTCAGGGCTGCGGCACCGGGGCGAGGAGGGCTCGGGATCCTAGACATCATGGAAGAGCCAAAACTCCTCAGCAAACTTTCTAATTTCTCTGGAATGTGCCGTTCACGGTATGAAATAACCCTGTTGGCAGCTTGGGGCAAGTGCCCGGCTCTCGCTCCTCCTTGTCCCCGCACCTGGGGAGCTCGGAACCACCGAGACCTTGAAACCCGCACCCCAGAGCTGGCTGCAAAGGAAATATTTTCACCGATTCAAACACTAGAGTCCTCTAAAAGTGCAGCTTTCCCAGGCGTTAGGAGAGAAATCCGTCCTGTGCCTCATGCCAGGAACACAAAACTTCGCAGGTGTCTTCCTTGTAACCCGGCGTGAGGCCTCGTTAGGGGAACGATGCGAAAATGAGCTGCTTTTGCAGCAGCCCTTGGCAGACAGGCTGTTTGTATGCCATGGCTTTGGGTTGAGGTGTTTCTGTTGCTGTCACTACCACGCCGATGATGTGCTGCTGCTGCTTGGAGCCCGTTCGCCGACAGAGCCCGGCTGCGCTGCCGCGCAGAAGCAAAAAGCCGGGACTTCAGTGGCGATTGCAATCTTCTGCTCAGCAAAGGACGGCCTGGTGGCACAGATTTAGATATCAAAAAGCATGGTGATAATCTCATTAATGGGGCTTTTCATCTCCTCTGAGCCTTTACATTGCAAAGGAAGAAATCTAGCAGGTGGTGATCAGGGTTCCACTCGTACGCTGATTTAATACCTGCGCAGATCCTTCAGGAAGGAGGGGGACGGAAGCCCTCCAGGTGCAGGAACGAGCCAGTCAGGCCTTATACTGCAATTTGAACAAAACTGCTGAGAATCGGCTTTTGACACGTACACTTGAGAGTTATCTCGAAGAGTTTAAGCCGTGTGGCTAAAGCCCCAGATGTGTCACTGGGTTCCTGAGCCACACTCCCATTTGATTTTGCAGAGCAGAGGGCTGATCCCATGGGTGCTCCCTGAGGGCTGTCCCCACAGGCATACTCTATGAGGGCTGTCCCCATGGGTGCTCTCTGGGGCAGGGGGGGTCCATCCTCACACCCTTCCCTGCTCCAGAGGTGGGAAAAGCCCGGGGAGACCCCTGCGGGGTGACGGGGCTGTGTCAGCCCTGGCGAGGGTCCCCCGGTCTTTGCCCACAGGCAAGTCCCAGAGTCAGGGCACGACCTTCAGGCCAAGGGTGCGGGTTTCCTAGTTCAGGGGTTGAGCTCAAAACTGGAATAAAATCCTTTCCCTTCGGGCCAGCATGAAAATTCCTGGATATTTTTTTTTCCTCGAGGACAAAAAACTCTTTTGAGTTGGCTGAATGGTCCTTTGAAAAGTACATCCATCTGATAGCCGAAATCTTTCTGGTTTATATTTCCTCCTTTTTCATATTTGCCCTGGGCTGAATTTGACAACAGGCTTGCAAACAATTTTGGCTGCTGGAAATTCCCCTTTTCATCCATGAATCTACCCTCTCGCAAAATTGCTCCTTGTGCCTGGCAGTCTCCCTTCCCTGTCTTACCTGCCCGAGTTTGCCAAAGGGTCCACCCCAGATGTAAATCCTTGGTCTTTCCTTTCGGTGGAAGAAGGGGGCACGGTTCTCCATGGTGGGCTCTGGGGGAGCCTGCCTGCGAGCCGGGGATGCGCCTCCGCCTTTCGCTCGGGAGGCGGCGGATGGGCTAAATGACCGCCGAGTAAAACCAGTGAATAGGAAAATAATGGAGTGATCCAGGATTTATAGCACACCCTAGAAACCTCTCAATAAATTCTGGGGTCCTCTTCGCAGTGAGGATGGAGTGTCTCACGGAATCTGACCTAGAAATCATTTTCTTAAAAATCTGCTGGGTTTTTTTAAATAATCAAAATTCTTCTTTTTTAATTATGCAAATTAAAGTTACCAAGGAACAATTGCTTGATTAGACCAGTTGGTACTGACCTAATAAATTATTTTGAATATTTTTTACAGGAAATTGATTTAATTGAAGCTTTTGTTAGTCTCCGCGAATGTGCTCGGTTCATGCCACAGCACCCAGGAATTTATAAATGGGCTCAGAATGTTGTTCAGGCACCAGAAAATAAACCTCCGAGCTATTTACTACCTCTATGATATATAAAGTTTGCAGTTTTGATTTTGTGTGATTATGTTCAGCAATGGTGACCTTTAGAGGCAACAATATTGAAGTGTAATGAGGAGATGTTTGATCACTGGTATACAATGAGGAGTTGGCGTGACTTCTCCATTCCTTCCTGGAATCTGTGAAATCCAGCTGACAGGCTTTAACCTTTAGACTGCTGAAGGTTTAAAACGTATAGGGATTTAGCCTGTTTATACACCATGGTAGGTATATGAAATTTTATATCATTTCTTCCACCACTCCGAGCGGGGATATTGTATGTTTAATAACAGCGACCACCGGCCAATATTGCCCTGGGCAGGGGGCTTTCACGGCCGGCCACCCCGTGCCCGTCTTCCCTGGCCGTGCCAGCGGGCTCCGCGGGCATCCCTCCATCCCTGGCCGCCGGGATGCTGGGCCAGGCTGGATTCGCCCCCCAGCTGCCCGAACATCTGTCCCGCAGTGTCGCCTTCCTTGGGTGTCGCAGCCACGTGGCTGCCTGGGCGCGCGGCTCACCGGCGGGCAGGGCTTCCCGTGAATTGCAAATTCTCTCGCTCAGCGAGGTTCAAAAGTAAATAGACATTAGTCAGGTTGACGTTTTGGCAGGAGACGTGGGATTACAGGCTGCGAATCCAAACACTTTGCATGGAGAATAGACTGGAATGCAAAGTGCTTACAGATCATGAGATTATCCGTTTGCTAATTATTCATTGATATATATTATATGTATAAAAATTATCCATTAATACATATTTATACATATATGTAAAATGTATGTTTATATACATGCACACGCACACACAGACATTTTCCTATATATATATACATTTAAAAATGTGTGGTTTTATATAAAAATAAACAGATATGTGCCTATGTCTGTCTGTGTCAGAGCGTGAGGAACCCCAGGAAGTGCTGTGCGAGATGGCCGTGTGTTCCCCCGCGGGCAGCGCTGCGTTCAGAGGGGCGGGGAGGAGGATTTCCTACAAACGGCGCATCATGTTGCTAAACTCATAAAGCAAACGGCCAGGAGCCCAGGGAGCCAGCAGCCTGCGCGGCCGTGCCGTTTGGCTAACAGCGTGTCATGCCTGTGGCCAAGGAGGGCTAGCTGGTGCCCCAAGAGGAGGCAGGAGGATGCCGGGTCCAAAACCACCCCAGAAATGCTGTCGTGAGCATAAGGGAGACGCTGGTGCTGACTGGGGTAACTTGGGGCAGAGCACTGGGAAAATTAATTAATTATGGACTTCTTTTTTTGGACAGTTTCCCCACTGAGGTTTAATTTTCCTGTTTTAACGCCATTCTGCAGCCAGCCCAGCAGAAATGGCTCTGTAGAGGCCGTTCCCAGCCGTGGGCATGACAACAGCAGCTGCAGCAGAAGCCGAGCCGGCCGTGTGTGTCTCCCCTTTGCGGGGCTGTGAAGCTTTGAGGAACCCACAGCAATTTATTGTCGTTTAGACTAATATTCTGCCAACTGATGATGCCTCCCCACCCGGGAAGGGGAATGGGAAAAAAGCAAGGAAACCCGAGGGTTGAAATACAAACAGATTTAATAGAATAAGACGAAATAATTAGTATTAATAGCACTAAAGAACCAGCATTGATCCCGACACCAACATACGACACCCCAGGACTGTCCCCAGCCCCTTCCCCAGCAGAAGCCGTGCGCTCCCCGCAGGGACAGCCAACGGGGGACCCTGCGAGCGCTGCGGCTGCGGGAGGGAGGGAAGGGCTCAGGGCTGCGGCACCGGGGCGAGGAGGGCTCGGGATCCCAGACATCATGGAAGAGCCAAAACTCCTCAGCAAACTTTCTAATTTCTCTGGAATGTGCCGTTCACGGTATGAAATAACCCTGTTGGCAGCTTGGGGCAAGTGCCCGGCTCTCGCTCCTCCTTGTCCCCGCACCTGGGGAGCTCGGAACCACCGAGACCTTGAAACCCGCACCCCAGAGCTGGCTGCAAAGGAAATATTTTCACTGATTCAGGCACTAGAGTCTTCTAAAAGTGATGTTTTTCCAGGCGTTAGGAGAGAAATCCGTCCTGTGTCGCTCAAAGCGGGACAAGGTCACATCCCTGCCCGGTGGCAGCGTGTCCCCGCAGCTGGCCCTCCTCCTGCCCGGCCCTTTCGCCGGCACCCAGGGCCCTGCCGGGCTCCGCTCCCCTGCCCCGCTCCCCCAGGGGCTCTGCTGCCCCGCGCCCACGGCCCCCCCGCCTCAGCAGTGCCCGCAGCTTTTAACTTTTCAGAAGTTAAATTGAGGGCAATGCGCTCCCTTCATTAAGCAGGTTTCTTTCTTGGAGGAAAGTTAGAAGCCGGGGTAACGGCACACAAGGGGACTCTCAGCTGGAGAGTGACGGCTTTTGTTCGTCTGGAGAGAGGTCCATTAAGTGGGACATGTGATGCCATTAACTACGTGGTTTTGACAACATCGCAGCTGTGAAATAAGCCT
>NC_133902.1:60007716-60082716 GCF_964199755.1 Larus michahellis
CGGGTGCTGCCTGCCCCGGGGCTCGGCCAAAGGGGTGCTGCCCCCGCGCCCCAGGGCAGGGAGAGCCCCGGCACCCGCCGTGTCCGCCCCAGCGCCCTCCGGTTAGACATTCCCGGTGTCCACGGTGAGTCTCACACACTCTGCAAACCGCTCGTGGCAGCCGGCGCGCTTTTCCCTATTTATAAGCCAGATCCGACTTTGCAAGGCTCGTCAAGGATAGATGATATTTACCTCCAATTAGCATATGTTTTGTGAATGGCGAGGGGCACACGCTGCTGCTGCGCACGCTTTTGTCACTGGTAACCACTTGCTGGTTTTATTTATCCTAAATTTCAGTATTTAAAAAATAAGCCTGCTCCTTGCCTGCGATTGAAAATGTGAAACCCCAGCCCCGTGCCGGGGTGATGCACCCGAGGGAATCCCGGGTGTCCTCTTCTGTGTCCTCTGCCCCTGTGCCCAGCGGGACATGGGACCCCCAGTGGGATGGGATGGATGAGATGGGATGGCATGAGATGTCATGGGGATGGGGATGGGATGGCATGGCATGGCATGGCATGGCATGGATGGGATGGGGCTGAGACAGGACCCCGGCACCCGCCAGCCCCAGCAGCCAGAATCTGGCACCCCAGGGCACCACCAGTGCTGGAGCTCTCAGCAGACCCTCGGGCTCAGTGGGAAGCATTCCTCGGTCTTTCACGCCCCCGGTTAGTTTCAAAATCAGCACAATGTGCTCCCCGGTTCATCCAAGCACTTCCCTCTTTTGCTGAAAATTAAGCATAAGGTAATCGCAGTGACATGGCATCACTGAATGTGACATAAACGACAAAAGGAAAAAGCCTGTCATGTTTACAAACAGCATTTTCTTGTGCAAAAGAGTGGCTCACTGGCATTTTTCTGCATTGACTCCAAGTCTGTCCGGAGGCAGCGGGACAACACAGCTCCTCTGCGCCATTGCCATGAGGGAAGGAACTGCTGTGCCCCGCGGGGCTCAGCGCTGGCCCCCGCCCTGGAGAGGGCTGGCACGGTCCCTGCTCACGCGCCACCCCCCTGCCCTGGGGATGGAGAGCGGGCAGAGCCCGGCAGCGTCGGGAGGGCTGGAGGCAGGGCTGAGGCTGTGCAGCTCGTGACACCAAACCCACCCCTTCACCCAGCTCTGCAGAAACCCATCAGGGGCACTTCAGCACACCGAAATGCCATTTCATAGCATCGTAGAATGGTTCGGGTTGGAAGGGACCTTAAAGCCCAGCCAGTGCCACCCCCTGCCCTGGGCAGGGACACCTCCCGCCAGCCCAGGTGCTCAAAGTGCAGGGCCTTGAAACGTGTGCAGGCCTTTTTTGAAAGATGTTGGCCTTGAGAATTTTTCTAATGACCCTATTTCAGGAGCATAAGTGTAAACTACTTTTAAAAAAATCTGTAAATCATTTAAAAAAAAAAATAACCAACCAACCAACCACAGCAAGCAAGAGGCCCTGATCAGAGCGAGCTTGCAAAGTCAGGCCTCTGTTTTCAGCTTTTCCATGTCCGTTGTGTTAGTGAATCACAACTACATTCAGTATAAATGAGAAAGTTTGCTGAGGAGCACTCGCTCTCGCTCTCTCGCTCTCTCTCTCTCCCCCGTGATGTCTGGGATGCCCTCTCCCTCTCTCTCCCCTGTGGTGTCTGGGATCCCCTCTCCCTCTCTCTCCCCCGTGGTGTCTGGGATCCCCTCTCCCTCTCTCTCCCCCGTGATGTCTGGGATCCCGAGCACTCCTCGCCCCGGTGCCGCAGCCCTGAGCCCTTCCCTCCCTCCCGCAGCCGCAGCGCTCGCAGGGTCCCCCGTTGGCTGTCCCTGCGGGGAGCGCACGGCTTCTGCTGGGGAAGGGGCTGGGGACAGTCCTGGGGTGTCGTATGTTGGTGTCGGCATCAATGCTGGTTCTTTAGTGTTATTAATGCTAATTATTTCGTCTTATTCTATTAAATCTGTTTCTATTTCAACCCTTGGGTTTTCCCGATTCCCCTTCCCGGGTGAGGAGGGGTCATTGGGTGAGGCAATAATAGTCTAAACGACAATAAATAGTTGTGGGTTCCTCAAACCATAACAATATTATTTTTTTCCTTAAAAAAATCATTCTAAAATTTGGACCGTAAAAATCCCAGAGATGTTTTCCTCTCTGCTCATGCCTCAGGCACATACATAACGGGGCTTCCTGAGCCTTGCCTTGGTGGTTATTCAAAGTTCCTGGAGGAGACGGGCAGCCCAGCCCGTGGGAACCCCCCTGGCCCCGGACCCGCGGTCCCGGCTGGGGGGTGCCCAACCGGAGCCGGTGCCCGCGGCACAGGAGGCAGAGAGGCTGTTGTTGTAATACCCCGACCCGCGTGCCCGGGGAGCAAAAATCCTCCAGGCTAATTAGTCAGACTAACCTCGCGTTCCCAAACCTCCCGCCTGGAAATGCTTGGGACTTTACCAGCTTACGCCTCATCAGTATTCGGCTTCCCTGCCAACGCACGAGAGGGGGGAGAAGAGATAACCATAAGGACAAGAGATAAAGAGGAACTCAATAGGAAACAAAAATAAACACTCCCGTGTCTGCGCTGTGCACCTCTCCTGCCATTTCGATAACCCCTGCGCTGGGCCAAACCCCCTCCCCACCGCCCCCGGGGCTGGCAGCCGGGGTTCGGCCAGCACCGAGGGTCGCAGCCGCGCCGGGACCCCGGCCCCAGGGCTGTCCCTGCTCCCCCGGCCAGGCCACTCTGACAGAGTGCGGGGCTGGGAGACGGGGGGGTCTGGGTGGACCAAGGGCTGCTGTCACCTCTCGAAGCGGAGACGATGGGATGAGCACATCCCCCGTGTGCGCATCGGCAGCTCCCGGCATTCCCAAAGTCTGAATCCCAGAGGCAGCGGCCAGCACTGAAACCTGGCAGGGCTGCCTTGTCCCGCTGCCGGTCCCCATCCTGGTCCAGCCTCGTGCGTGACGGCCACCAGGATCCTGAGAAATCCTGGGAAACACCAGGGTGGTGTGGGGTACAACATGGGGACAGGGTGATGCGATCCCTGCGCGGTGTGAGCACGGTGCCAAAGAGCCCAAGAACCGCCTCAAGCTCCCACACACGGAATCACAGAATCACCTGGGTGGGAAGGGACCTTTCAGACCATCGAGACCAACCACCAACCCAACTCTGACAGAAACCACCATAACCCATGTCCAACACTACATCTCCCCACCTTTCTGCCTTTGCCCAGCCTCAGCCCTGCTTTTTTTTCTCAGCAGATATTTCAGGACTTAGTTGAAATCAAATACAGGTTTTTTTAATCTAGTCTAAACCTACTAAAACATTCACTACTCTTACTGCCTAATACATTTATTCATGGCCTATATATATTCTCCACTATAACTAACCTCTTTTTTCATGTCTTCATTTTTAATAATATTGCTTATGTGAAAATTGCTGGATAAATTATTCAATTCCCTCCATAATCTAGTATATCTGCAGTAAAACTGCTAACCTGGCTCTGTCAATACATTCATAATAATTTAGGTTATTTGCCTGTGTTCCTCCCCTCCATCCCGCCTCGGGCCGGGGCTCAGCCCCTCGGCAGAGCCGTCCCACGGAGAAGTATTTTGTTCTCCTGTGAGGAAGAGAAGCTGCCGCGCTGACGCACGAGTCAACACGCATTTCACATGGAATTTCATTCGGGCGTGTAACTGTGGGGTGAGGATGGGGAATTAATTACTCCCACAGTCACGAGTCCACAAAGCCTGACCACCCGCTGCAAAAATCTCTGCTTTTGGGGATACCAGCAGGGGTTTCAGGTGACCGGCCATGGCGGGGGTGTCAGCGCGGGGAGGAGAGCGGGCAACGGCTGCAAATCCTCCTCAGGAGGGAAAGCACGTCTTCCACGGTGTGCAGGACGCCCTGCCGGGCGGGCCGGGCCGGGCCCATGTGCCAGAGTAGCGACAGCGGGACACGGAGGGACGAGCTGCTTTGGGCACGCTGCAACATTAAAACATTTGCCGTGGATGTGCGGTGTACGACGCGTGTGGCCCTCTCGCACAAATTAAAGATGAGACGACGATCTCCGTCCCCCTTCCCCAGGGCTGGATGTGGCCCCGCGGCTGAGGCAGGAGTCCGCCTTCATCACACCCAGCTGCGAAGCCGTTTCGCCCCTTCCTCAGCACCCCCCGTCATTTAAAGATGTCGAACCATAGCAATAGAGCCATTTAAATAAAGAAGGGCAAATAAAATGCTGAGAGTCAGTTTGATCTAACTCAACCTTTTCAAATGGCTACACTAATTTTCGACACATGAATTTAACTGTGTGTTTGCCCCCCTATAAACAGGACGAATAAACACTATATCATTTTTACACTTGAACTGTATTATGATTTTAATGCAGGCTCAGGTGAGATGGGGTCAGAGGATACAATTAAATGGATCTGGTACCATCTGGAGATTAGGGGCTCTTTAACCATGCTTGGGTGATTTATCCATCAGCAACTCATGTAGTGCTTCATAAAAACTGGTATCTGTTTAAAAAAAGATATTAAAATACAGCGCATTTTTAAAATTAGAGACTAAAATATTGTGTAGTTGCAGGCAAGCAGTTTATTTCTTAACCACTGAAACAGAAATTCCTGTACGGGAGTAAATCTACTGGTATAAACGTACTGTGTTTACTGGTATTTATACAGGGCTGCTTTGTGCTGGGCCAAAGGAAAACAGCAACTGAATCCCAAGCCCTTTGAAGCGAAAGCCTAATGAGGCGGCTTTAAAGGGTTGAGAACTCCCCGCCCGGGGAGGATTCCGTGCCCTCCCCGGGGAGCCTGCCCTCCCCGCATCCCGCTCCTCGCTCCGCTGTAGCCGTGGAAGAGGCTGTGCCGGGAGAGCGGCTTTATTACGGCAAACAAAAGTTGGGAGCCTTCTACCACCTCTTATTGCAAGGCTGCAAGCAATAGCCTATGGCATTAGCCAGAATTTATTTTGCAATAAAACAAAATGGGTGTAAAATCAAATATTTCAACTGTCAACTTTCAAAGCAAATGAGTGGCCGAATCTCAGTTTAATAATTGGTCCATCAATGTGCGGATCAAAAGCTGAGGCCAAAATTAAGCAATTATTTTTCTGAAATTATATTTGATTAAAAATTTCCTGAAAGAAAAACAATTCAGCCATTCTTCTGGACAGTAATTTATACAGTTTAGTGATCTTGCTGTCAATAATATACAAATAGCACTAATATATTACTATAATGCTTCATTTTCATTAAGACATCTGCCAAGTTCTCAAAAACCTTTTCCATTTGGGACTTGACTTATAATTGAATAATCCCTTGGGGGAGTTTCAATATTATTTTAATCAATTTTAACCACAATACACAATATGGATGATTACATTGCAATGTCATTTCCAAAGTTACTTTCCCCCATTACTCATTTGCAAGGGGAGAGGACTCTGGAAATGTTTGTGAAAGATATTCCGGTAGGGAAACAAATGACAGAAACGCGGAATGAATTTCTCCACCTTTCAGAAGAACGACAAGGCGAATAAATATGAATTTACATGAACCGAGAGTCTGCAGCGAGCGTCGCCGGCGTCCCTGGGTCTCACAAACCCCCGCAGCGGCTGCTCGCTGCCGACCCTCCCTCCCCCTCGCCTCCCCTGCCCCTTCCCAGCCGGGCAGCGGCACAGCTTGTGCCTGAAGGAATCAGCACTGGTGAAATACACCTAATTCCTGTCCTTCCTCTGTTCTGCACCGGCACGTCACTGCAGCCCAGGAAGGCACAATCACTGGGGTGTTGCTTCCTGGGTCGTTCTACAAAGTTTTTGCCAGTGCAATCTTTATCTCCAGGGACCTGATCCAAAAACCACATTTATTGGCATCTGTTGCCTCCTCCTGCCCCCAGCCCCGTGTTTTCCAACGTTCTCCAGACAGCAACCTTGCAAACGACCCACTCCTGCTTTCTGCTCTGCTTGAAGTTCATGGAGAAGGTCGGGGGGAGCCATGTCTCTCTCACCTGTAGTAACCGATCCTCCGACGTGCAGACCAAAAGCTAAGGCCAAAGTTAAACAGTCACTTTTCTGAAAGTGCATTTGATTAAAGGTTTCCTGAAAGCAGAACAGTTCAGCCACTGTTGTGCCACCGATTTCCCCAGATTTGCAACTGGGGAAATGCACCGTTTAGGGTGAGGAGGGGGGTCCACAAGAAGGTCCACAAGGGTCTGGAAAGGACCAAGGGTCCACAAAATTCTGGCGATGACTAGAGGTCTGCAAACGTCTGGAGAGGACTCTGGGTCCACAAAGGTCTGGAGAGGATTAGGGGTCAAAAAGGAGGTCCACAAGGGTCTGGAGAGGACCAGGAGTCCGCAAAATTCTGGAGAGGACCAGGGGTCCACAAGGAGGTCCACCAGGGTCTGGAGAGGACCAGGGGTCCACAAGGAGGTCCACAAGGGTCCAGGACGGAGTAGGGGTCCACAAGCTGTGGGGAGGTTGGAGGATGGAGGCAAAGGCACATTGAGGGAACGTATCAACAGCGTTTAACTGTGGGGTGAAAAGGGAGGGCAGGCGGTGGAAGGGGAGGGTGCTCCAGGTGTGCTGCTCCTGCACACATTTAACATGCCAGCTCCCGTGCAGCCCAAACCCGCCTTCAGACGCGACCTTGGCAATATTACAGTGGTAATATTTTCACAGGCGTGACCTCCTCCGAATCTGGGTCTCCAATATATTCTGAGCAAACATGCTCTCCTCCCTGTCAGGCACACTGCAGATATCTTCTTTCTCCACCTGGTTTTTCCTGACTGAGCCTGTTCCTCGGGCATATGTAGGTCTTTCAGCCGAGGCGTGTTATGCACACACGATACGGATGGGGTACTGACAGCTGTATTTCAATCGTTGCCACTACGGTGGATGTAGTTCCTTTACAAACGTTGGCGCTAATCTCAGAGTAGATGTAATTTAACGTACGACAGAGCAACTCCTCGTTACGAGCTGTTTGCGTTGCCTCCTGTCCTCTGACGGCAGAGGCTGGTGAACCGGCGCTGGGAGGGAGGACCCTCGTGCCCGAAAGGATGAACTCAGTGTCTTCTCTACCTAAACAAACAAGCCCAGCATCCTCTGAGCTGGTTTATATATGCGCTGAATTACTTCTCTAACGCTTTGCAATAAATAAAGAGTTTGCTATCGTGAAGACGTAGAGCGTGGAAAAGCACAGGCAGAACTGCACTCTCTGCCTCTGGCCCAGCAGGGAGTCAGTGGTTTGAGTCTCTGGGTACCCCCGAGAGCTGCTCCAGCCCCTGCTGCCACAGTTGTCGCTAGTCGGGGAAAATACGACGTTGGAACAGGCCTTTAAAAACCACTTTCATGTCATTTTTCTTTTTCCCCCACAAAAAAATTACCCAAGAGCTCTTTGTTTTCACTAAATAATTTCCTGGTATATTTTGAAAATCTCAGAAGTGTTTTCTGTGGTATAAAGTAAAAACTAGAGACTCATGCAGTATAAATTCACGCACCACAACTGTCTGCCAAAACCCTCAAAACCTGTAAAACCAAACAAAACGCCAAAGTTATTAATGGACACCAACCCCATCCACCACTTTGAGAGAACATTGGTTGGGTCATTAAGTGAAACCACTTTTAAAAATACAGACTGTAGAAGTTGCATTGCGGTCTGTAGCCAGTAAAGAGTGCGCTTTTGTGCTCCTTATTTTAAAATAATAATATTAGCGAGCGCTCTGCAGCCGAAGGGTGTTTCCTAGGCAAAAAGGAGATACTCTGCATGGCTCAACATTGCATTCAGATGCTGCCTGTCACCATAAAAGAAATACATGTAAATACTTTTCCCATTTTCTTTAAATCAAGGGAAGACAGAACAGTCTGAAAGTCTGTTTAAGCCAAAGCCGTGGCGTGTCACATCGAGAGGTTCTGCCACAGCCTGTCTGTAGAGACAGCAGAAATGTACGAAAATGAGACCAAAATGCAAGACTGAAGAATTAGCTCCTGCCGAGAGAGAGAAAGGGATCCGCTTTGTCTTCCGAACGGGTAGGAAAATGGATTAAGAAGTTAAACCAGTCCAAAACGTACTGGTTTGAGGTTTTGCCGAGTGCTGTTGGTTTCAGGAGCTTTTGGATAAGATTTGAACCCATTTGGGGACTTCTTACCTTTGCTAGCACGGGATGGGTCCCACGTTCTCCATCCTCTCACTGCAGGCACTGACGGCGGGTTGGAGTTTTAAGTGTGTTGGCTGAATTAATGCTTCTTTTGTCCCGACATTGGCCCCAAATCCTGCATATCTCATTAAAACTAAATTCTTTTTAGTTGTTTTTAGAAAGTGGAATTCTTTTTTTAGTGAGAAGTTCCCCAAATGCAATGACGTGCCTTCTTATTGAAACCAAAAACCCAAACTGCAGAGTCGTGAACGGTCCCTGCAATGGCACAGGTGGTTTGGTTCCATGAAACATTTAATTTTCACAAAAGAGTTTCAGTGATAAAATATTTCAGTTTGCTAGGACCTTTAAAAAAGAGGAGCTATTTCAAAAAATGGCACATTTCAGCCGTGACAAAGGGCTCTGGAGCTGCCCCATCCCTTGGGCATGGGCTCTGCAGGATGGCACGTGTTCCTGAAGGTAGAGCAAGGCCACAAATACACTGAAAAAAATTCCCTTTTCATGCACACTTAGCCAAGGTTTTGAGGCCAGCTCCCCTCTGGAGTGCAGCTTGTTAGCCGGGGATGTGCAGCCCAGGGTGCCCGTCCGAACCCCGCGCTCAGGCTCCCAGAGATGCTCTGCCTTCTCCAGATCCCAGGGACGTTCTGCCTTCTCCCCATCCCAGGTACGCTCTGCCTTCTCCCCATCCCAGGGACGCTCTGCCGTCTCCGCATCTGAGCACTAACAGCGCGAAAGGAGAAGTCTGAACTACTTAATAAACATGGAAAAGGCTGCCATGGCCAGGCGTAACCACAGAGAAAAATCATTAAAAAGTCATTTCCACCAAATGGATGTTTTAAAAAAACATTTCTAAGCCCTACCTATAGCACTTTGCATAATTCCTCCCTGTTTATGAAAATGAAATCCCGAGAAGTCTGTGTTGGAGCCCATATGGTGGCTGATGTGATATTTGGCATAAGCGCTGAGGAAAATCTGGCACTGCTCATTTGCCTACGGGCCCCTGGGACAGGTCCCCAGGCTGTGCCACGCGAGCCCCGTGGCCGAGCCGGGGCAGGGCAACAGCCACGCCAGCTCCGGGCCGTGCCAGGGGCATTAACGACCCGAGGAAACTAACGGCCCCCAGCTGCTCCTCCAGCCATGGGCTCCTGCAGCCACGTCCCTGCATCAGGCACACCGCCGTGTCCCTGAAAGGGTTAATCAAGTTTTGACTGTTTTACTACATGAATACTGTCAGTGGAATGCATTTTGAATCCCTGTTTAAAAGACATGTAATTGCCTCAGATTCTTTATATTATCATAACTCTTCAAAATTGATTGGTTTTAGGTTTATGGAAAAATATGCAAATGCACCGAGAACGACACACATTCCTCATTGTGGGTATAAAAGTAGTTCACAGAGAATCCATCTGATTGAGTTTGATTACTGAACAAAATCTAATTATTTTAGATACACGTCCAGGCTTTTCTGGAGAGGCAGGCTGAAGAGAAGAAATATTTGGTATACGTGAGTGTTGTTTGCCTGCTCAGATTTGTTTATTCACATATATTTTGACAGTCCAGGATTTGAAATAACTGATATCGACGTTCACTCTTCAGAGTAAAAGAAACCAATGTAGCTGCAAAAGGTTGGGTGTCGACGTGCCGGCGTGCCTTTCTGCGGCGCACACCCGCCTTCCGAGGCCATTTGGGTTCACTCGTCTTCTGAACTCCTCTGCAGCAGCTTCCGTACATGGTTTTGTCCCTCCCCATGCAGGTTCCCATGCCAAGGCGTTTCCACCTGGCTCCCGGCGGCCGGGATGCGCGGCTGGGGATGCGGGGCTGGGTGCGGGTACCAGGGCCCGGGGCATGCCCCCGCGCCCCCCCAGCAGCAGGAGTGCTCAGCGGTACCGCCCCCGACTGCTGATCCCGCATCCATGCTCAACCATTAATTCTGGAGAGGTAGGGAGATGCTCGAGCCGATGTTTTGGCCCCTCCTGGGCCTTTGTCAAGGAGTATTTACAAGACTTTTAAAACAGCTTTGAATAATTACTAAATCCCTCCCTCTCATAAACAATTACCATCCTTTCCCAATTATCTACTCAATTATAATCTACAAAGTCTCTTGCATTAAATTAAACCATATGTTCTTCACAGTCACTTCCAGCAGGAACGCGCGGGTCTGCCTGGCCCTTCCCGACACACAAACTTTTTCTCCCCCAGACACCCCCTGAAGGAGCTGCTCCCCCGCAGCGGCTGCCAGCCCCGCGCCTACACGGCGGGACCCTGGCGCGGCCGGTCCAGGAGGGCCCAGCCCACCACAAAATCCAGTTCCTGAGGCCACCAGCCGCCTTCTGCCTTTTTGCAATTGCGTTGGTTGAACCGGGCACAAAATTTTTGCAACTTTATAAGACCGTGTGGATCTTCTGCTCAGGCGGCACGGAGATGCCATTGCAGCTCTCGGTCTCCGATCACACTTTAACAATTACAATTATTAAAGCATCGATGTTGTTCCATCAACGCCCCCGCCTGTATAGGTGGGCTGCTGGGGAAGGACAGGCTCTTTCCCAGCCAGGCAAGCACAAGCACTGGAGTGCAGTATGGTTCTTGGTCACTACCGTTTCTGTTTTCTTGGTAAGGGTAAAGAATTATCATCATCCCAAATCATTTCCCCTTCTCCCTTAAGAGTTTTTTTCCACGCAGTTAAGTGCCTCTTTCGGGCGCTGCCAGGAGAGCGGGGCTGCCCACCCTTTAACAAAATTGGTGTGTAATAATTAGGTGTGGAGCCCCTCAAATATAACCTGTTATCAAATACAAAAGAATTACTTATACATTCTGCTATGAGACCCATCATTAATTAGGAGTTTTACATATTAATCACAACACAGAAAAAAAACGCAACAGTTTTCCTGTCTCTGTGAAAGGCTGAGTGACGCTGAGGGTGTGCAGCCTGTGCGGCTCCGGGAAATAACAGGCGGAAAATCTCTAGACTTTCGGCTGGGTTGCAAGAGAAGGGACTGAGGTGAGGAAACACCTGGGCTGATTGCCCCGCCAGCACATAACCCCCCGGCCGCCCTGGGCAGGTAGGTCTACGGTGCCTGCGCGGCTCCGGGGCTGCCCCTCCAGCCCCTCACAAGGCTGGGCTCCCCGGTGCCGGGGGAGGATGGGGAGAAGCCGGGGGTGATCCCGGACCTGCCGAGCCGTGGGATGGCAGCCAGGGCCCGCGGGGATGGCAGGGCTGGTAGCCCCATCCCAGCAGAGAGGAGGCGGGTGCCATGGGAAGAGGCGCATCTTCTCCACATCCCCAGCTGTGGGACCGCACCAGCACCGGCAGAAGAGGATGCTCCCTCTGGACGGATGTGGAGGACCATCTGAGGATGATGTGATGTTTTCATGGACAAAGACGTGACCGTTCCCACCCAGAGTGTGAGTGTTCTCCAGCACAGAGGTTGTCTCTCCAAGCAGGGTTTGCTCCTTGGCCGCAGGAGAACGGTAGCCATGGTTAGGGCAAGAGGGGTCACCCGCTCCAACAGCCTTTCCTGGCCAAACCGTGATGCTTGGTGCCAGCGATGCCCCATTTGGCTGGGTGCTGGTCACATCCCACACCGTACGTCACCCCCGTTCACCCACTTGGTGGCTGCATGGATCTCTCCAGAGTGGTGGCCAGCAGCAGGGTGGAGGTGACAAACACAGCCCAGATCTTCTGCAGAGGCAGAGGGGCTCCTCCCTGCTGGAGCGGGCACGCAGCTGGCAGCTGGGAAGCCAAGGACTGGTTTTACCGTCATTTTCTTCCAAAGGCAATTGCTGGGAAGACAGAGCAAAACACCCAGTGCGTCAATAAGGATTTGCACCGTATCATCTGTGCCAAAAAACTAACTCAATCTTCTCCACTTCAGTACAAATTAGAATTTATATGCAACTCCCCACTTCAGGTGGGCAATCCAAAGAAATTAACCTCAGGAGAAAATTGCTTTTTCTGACTTAACACATAGCTTATTATCATGTCAGGCAGAGGAGACAGTGGGGAAAATGCAAAATCACAGACACGATACAACAGTGCATCCATATATTCACAGCTAAGGAACCACTTATTAGGAGCAATGTTTAAATTCAGAAAAGCAGGGTTCATTCTTTATGGCAGTGGAGCCAATCCTAGGGGTTAATAAACTGAACCGTGCTGCGGAACTTCACCCCAAAATAACGAGTAGGGAGGAAGTACTGACGCTGGTGATAGCGAGTTGGGGACAGAGGGCTGTTTTCTGCAAATATCCCGAAGCGCTTTACAAACAGGGCAAAGGCGTCTGTCGGCTGGGCTCGCCGCCGTCGCACCGGGCTGAACCGCACTGGCTGCCCGCGGAACCGGCCCTGGACTGGTGACCTGCCGACCGGCTGAGTTCTGCCGCGTTTGCCTTTTCCCGTTCCCTTTGGCTGTTTTGCTTTCCTTCCGTCTTTCTTCCTTCCCCCCGCTCAGGTGCACCCCTCACGAGTCCCACGGGGCTGCCGGGGCTGCGCGAGAGGGAAGCAGAGGAGGATTTCTGCCCCAGCCACCCCCCCTGCACTTAAACGCTCCAGCAGGAGCAGTTCTTACGGGCTGTGCTTGGGGACGGGACGGGAAGGTTGGCAGAAAGCTGTGCAGTGCCGTTGGGCAGCACGGGGAGAGTGTCCTCCCGGTCTGACGCTGCACGCGTTAGCGGCAGGGTGATCAGCCCCAAAACATCGCGTTGCCAGCGGGGCTCCTCTCGTTTCCCCTGTGAGTACAGCGTGGGTGATAACTCAGCTGCGTGGTCTCACACCCACCATTGCTGGGCACCGGGGATGCTGCGGTGCCACCCGCAGCGGTGGGACACGCCAGGCTTTGTCATTGCCACCGCTGCAGGGGGTTTGGGGACACGCGGGGGTGTGTGGAAATGTCCTTGTGAGACGTGTCTGAACCAAAACCCCGCCGGGCTCCTGGAGTCCGGGCTCGGCAGCAGTCACCCTCCTGCTCCCCCCGCTGCTCCTGCCACCCATGCCATCAGCACGGGAGGTGACCGCTGGGGGGAAAGTGGGTTTTGCCCCAGCTTGAGCCTCCATTGCCCGTGGCCGGCCCCCACGGGGGTTCTGCAGCGTGGGGGGGGAATGCAGGCAGGGATGCTCAAGCCGGAGACGGCTCCCCTGCTGTGCGAGGGATGCCTGAAGTCCTTCTCCCAGATGAAGAAAAATAAAAGAATTGGGTGTTTGGGTTTTGAGACCTGCTGAAAGGCAGAGCTTGCCTTCCATGGCAGTCCTGGTGCTTGTTTATCCCCAGCCCCATTCCAAGGCCGGGCACCGGCTGCAGAAGCTGTCCCCTGCCCTCGCCATGGGCACAGCCGCAGGGACACGGCGCTCTCTGCCCCGCAGCGCCTCGCGGCCGCGCCAACAGCTCACCAGAGGAAAGTTGTCACATTCACTGATTCATCAACTCTTCCTCCGGCGGCAGCGGTACCTGTGCCATCTGTGTCGAGCACTTAGAGGGAAACCTCTCTGCAACTGCCATACAAATCAGGGGCAGCGCCAAGGTCGCGCTGAAGGGAATTTCGGGACACGGGGAAGATGTTCGGCGGCGCGGCGGTAAGCAATAACAGCATCCCTGCACAAGTCCTCCGCATCCCCGGCTGCTCCGCCCCAGCCTCCAGCAGCCCGGGCCCCGCTGGGAAATGTGTATTATGCCTGGGTTAATTTACTGATTAATCTCTAGTCAGTGGTTTGTGCTTTCCCCAGATGGCCAATTAAAATTTACAACTGGCAGAGCAGTGCCCCGTTGGCAGGCGGCTGCGGGGCCGCGGCTGGAGGCAGCGGCAGAAGGCACGGGCCCTCGCATGCCTTCGCTCCCACCGCTGGCGTTAACCCAAGGGCAGAGCAGCCTCCTCCCTGCCGCTGGCACAGCCTGGCACTGCTCGGCACAGCCCTGGTACAGTCCCGGCACAGCCCAGTACAGCCCCAGCACAGCCCAGCACAGCCCGACACAACCCTAGTGCAGCCCTGGCACAGCCCAGTACAGCCTGGCACAGCCCGCTAGATCCCGGCACAGCCCTGGCACAGCCCAGCACAGCCCGACACAACCCTAGTGCAGCCCTGGTACAGTCCCGGCACAGCCTGGCACAACCCGGTAGATCCTGGCACAGCCCTGGCACAGCCCAGCACAGCCCAGTAGATCCCAGTGCAGCCCTGCACAGCCCCGGCACAGCCTGGCATTGCCAGGGATGGGGAACCTCCTCCGCCCCACCTGCAGTCCCCGGTTCCCCGCGCTTCCCCACAGATGTATAAAACATTTACTGCTGTTGCATAAATCCAAGTGCTGCTGTGGAGGGGCAGTAAGCGATGCCGGGATGCCTGTAAACGCCAACATACTGTCACAGCAATAACGGGGAGAAAACCCGCAGAATTGTGTCTTTTGGCACGTGATACAACCCGTTTTGGTGTGTCTGCCCAAGTCAAGCAGAGCAGGAAGGAGAAGCAGGCTTTTGTGCTGCTCTTTGATCTAAAGTTACACGCTCACTTATACGTGGGAGTTGTCTAGGCTGGAAAACTCCAAAGCAAATTATTAATCAGGAGCACTGATTTCCAGAAAAGGCCAAACATATCAATAATGATGCGCAGTATCACGACAATTTGCTGTTTTCCATAACTGTCCTTACAACTCAGGACAACGCTCAGACAAATACATTGTGAAAACATATATTACAAAAAATGTGCAAAATTTCCCTACAACTCCTTTTTTTTTTTTTTTAAGACGACTTCATGAATGTTGATAGTAAACATAATAACAGCAATACTCAGGAGTATAGTCAACTCTTGCTGTACACTTCACGTAATTCCCCTTAAATTAACGGGAGCTCTGCGTGTGCCCGCGGTGCCGATGGCAGCCCTGGACGCGCCGACGCGCCGCCAGCTCAGGGTACGAGCGTACAGCAAAGCGCTCCCTGCCCTTCCCTTCCCGGCAGCAGGCCCGTGGGATCGGGCCCTTCCACTTGTTTTATTTTCCTTTATTGTCAGGGCTGAATGAGCTGGGCCTGGCTGCGGGGGGGTGTCCGTGCTCCTCACCGTGTGATGGCTGCCTTTGGCAGCGCAAGCCCCGGACGTGAATCCCCCGACTCCCCAGACTTCCATGTCTGAATTCCCACGGAACCACCCTCTGTCCTCTCCCCCCATTGCAGCTCCCCGGCAGCGTCACGTGCACCCCACAGCGGCTGAAAGGACGGGGCGCAGGGCGCTGTGACCCCCGGCTCCCTGCCCTGCTCCCCAGGGCCATGTCCCTTGTCCCGCTGCTGTCCCTGTGCCGCAGAGGCGGCGGTGCCTGGGGGAGGGGACGGGCGCCTTCGTGCAGGTCTCCTTTGCCCTAATCTCACCCGCTACCGGCTGAAAGCACGGGCTGCTCCCCCGGCGGCCACAGGAGACCCCCATAGCAGAGGGAAGCAGCATCGCTTGGGCGGCTGAGACTCTGCGGAGCAAGGCACTCGATAGAGCTCTGGAGAGAGCAAACCGGCACTGGCACGGGGAACGGATCAGTGGACCTGGGTTATGGTTTGAGAGACCCACAACTATTTATTGTCATTTAGACTATTATTGCCTCACCCAATGACCCCTCCTCACCCGGGAAGGGGAATCGGGAAAACCCAAGGGTTGAAATAGAAACAGATTTAATAGAATAAGACAAAATAATTAGCATTAATAACACTAAAGAACCAGCATTGATCCCGACACCAACATACGACACCCCAGGACTGTCCCCAGCCCCTTCCCCAGCAGAAGCCGTGCGCTCCCCGCAGGGACAGCCAACGGGGGACCCTGCGAGCGCTGCGGCTGCGGGAGGGAGGGAAGGGCTCAGGGCTGCGGCACCGGGGCGAGGAGGGCTCGGGATCCCAGACATCACGGGAGAGAGAGAGGGAGAGGGGATCCCAGACACCACAGGAGAGAGAGAGGGAGAGGGGATCCCAGACACCACGGGGGAGAGAGACAGAGAGCGAGAGAGTGAGAGAGAGAGTGAGCTCCTCAGCAAACCTTCTCATTTATACTGAATGTGCCGTTCACGGTATGAAATAACCCTGTTGGCAGCTTGGGGCAAGTGCCCGGGTCTCGCTCCTCCCTGCGCCTGCATCTGGGGAGCTTGGAAACACTGAGACCTTGAAACCCGTGCCCCAGAGCTGGCAATACAGTAAATATTTTCACCAATTCAGTCACCAGAGTCCTCTAAAAGTGTAGCTTTCCCAGGCATTAGTAGAGACCTTACTGAAAAGTAGCATGACTGGAAGAGAAGTTAACCCCGTGTCACTCAAACCAGGACACCCGAATCGGTGTGATTCCCGGTGGTGGGAGTTTCCCTGGCTCAGAAAGGAGTCACAGCTCCCTGCGTCCTCGGCTCATGCCCACCGGGAGCTCCCTGCCCTCAGCCGAGGCCCAGCCTCTGCCCCCGCCATCCCGCGGCACAAAGAGCGCAGGTCTCTGGGAGCTGAGTGCAGGATTCCTGGGAAACAAACACACCGGGGCTTGAGTGAAAATATCCGCATTTCCGAGAGCCTTTCTCAGAAGTGGAAAAAAAATACTGCGTGTCAAAGGCTGGCCACGCTGGAGGAGCCCACCAGCGTCCCCCACCACCCAGGCTGCTGCTTCGCCCTCACCCAGCCCCCCGAGACCCACCTTGGTCTGAGCCCTGTCCCGTTTGGGAATCGCAGGCTTTTTATTTTTTGCTTTTTTTTTATGGGTAAAAAAGATCATCATTTTGGAAAAACCCAACACATGTTAATACCGTGACCTGCACAGTTACTGTCAATAGAGATGGGCTGGTGATCTTTAAAAGGAGATTTTCTCAGGGTGAAGGACAAACATGACACTGGAGTCATCAAACTCCCTATCTGACAAGGACATATAAATTGTAAATGGTCGGGGGCACCGAGATCAGCTTGTCTTTCTGCTGGGCGCTTTTCCACGGGAGTAGCGATCCGCCAGCTGCCCTCCGCGTCCCGCGCCACGGGCTGGCAGCGGGGACAGGCACCGGTGACGGCCAGGCCGCGGCCGCTCCTGACGCCCCGTCCCCTTCGGGGAGACGGCAAAGAGAAAAAGCCAAGGCAAGGGGAAAAAAACAGCCCCGGCTCAGCGTAAAAGCCCCCAGAAAGTGCGAGGGCATCAGGAAAGGAGGCAAAATCCTGCTCTTAGTGCTCTGCTGTACATCTGAGGGACCCTCCTCGGGTTTACCCCACCTAAGCATGAGCATGACTGAGATGAATTTAGTCCTCCAAGTGTAATTAAAAATGAGAATGAAATTAGTGCGTGCGCAGAGCCTGCGTGCTTCTGCAGATTGAGAATGCGCTTTCCTTCTGCTCCGCCGAGAAGCTGCTGCCCGGCGCGTGGAATATCCACCGTACAACCCGCAGAAATCGGGTAAAAACATTGTGCTTTATGGGAAACCTTTGCACATCCCGTTTTCAAGGAACAGGGATGTTCCCAGGTGTCGCTGTAGGAGTTTTACTGGTCGACTCTCCTGTTAGGAATGCTCTCCCGGCATCCCAGCCCCGAGTCCTTGGCCGGTGAAGACAGCCCAGAGCACCAGGGGGTGTTCCTGGGCTGCGGAATCGCTGCTGGGTGGGGGATACCTGCAAGAAGCAAACCCCGTTTTCCCTCTTGCATGGGATTAATGTGCTCAGCAAACTCAGGGATTTCCCTGGAATTCCGGCAAGGGGAAGCCAGTGAAGCTGATTTTCTCATGTTAGAGCCTTTGAGACAAACTCTGCGTCGTCTTTCTGTGCCTCAGTTTCCCCACCTGTAAGATTCGTGCACTAATCACTGTTTGCAGCGCTCGGGATGTGCCGCTGCTGTGCAAAGGCTCGGGAGGAGATAATCACAGGTAATTTGCTACAGAGAGAAAAATATCTTGTTATTTTTGTACCCTGCCCGTTTATGGGCTTATTTAGACACATGCTCAGTTGCGCTCTATTAAGAAGATTTCGATTTACTTTTTAAGAGTTTGTTTGCAGAATTGCACGGTTGGAACCCTGGCGATTTTGGCAGCATCCCCGATGAGTATCCCTTTGCTGGGCAACGCCAGACAGCCCCAGTACCCACCGGGGCTCTGGCTGGGCCTGATTCATGTACGTGGTACCAAATAGTCCTGGCCTGGGAAAAAAAGGAGTCGGATGAGGGTGAAACACAGAGGAAGTGGGAACATTGGAAATTTTATTATGCCGTTTGTACCCAGGGTGAGCCGAGGCATCAAACTGGTCCCGAAGCCACGTCCTGGCCATGTCCCTGTCCCGGTGAGGGTACCGGCGCCGCTCACGGGGACACCCCGACGGGGCGATGGGACGGGGGATGCCCCCCTGGCAGGGGCACGGCGGGCCCTTCTCAGAACAACCAGGAACATTCCATCCCGGCGGCACGAATCGAGGCAGGTGTCGGGAGGGATCGATCAGGGCTTCCAGCACTGGCAGCAGCCAACCAAACGCCTCCATCTGCCGTGTAAATGCAGGAAAAGGATACACGCGTAAGGTTACAGGATTTATAGCCTCGAAAGGAACAAAACCCTATAAAGTGTCACTTCTTTATAAAAACGTTGCTGCCGTCTTCAACATAGGGAACCTTCCCCACAAAGAAGTATATGTAGCATATATAAGTCCTGTAAACCTCTCGTATATATATATTTTATGCACATGTATGTGTATTTTCTGATGAATTACATGGAAGGACATTATGGTCTACGTTTTACCAGACCTGGCACCTTATCAATGCTATTCACATTTAATTAGTAGACATTTCTTCTCCGTGAGCATATTTACTTGAATTCCTTGTTCCTACGGCAACCCAGCCAGCACCGCCGCTCCAGGAGCAGTCTGGACTAGCCTAAAAAAGGAATGGAGATTAACGAGCAAGCTCAATATTAAGACTATACCGCAAAGGCTGAGCCTGGCGAGAGCGGCGTTACACAGCAGGCTGGGGGAAGGCTCTTATTTCAAGGAGCCCCTTTATAGCGTGTCAGATGCGTGTTTGTTGCGGGGCACCTACAGTGGACAGGCTGGGAGACACCACCCAGCCAGCACTAAGTTCTCGCTAATTGGCTATAGACTCAGGTAAAGGGGTGGGTTTTAATATTTTTTTTTTAATAATTACAATCCATTTTCATTTTGAACTACCCACCAAGGGAATAGCTAAACAACGTCCAAACCATTTCTGTTTAGCGGTGCTCTCCTCGCCGACGCCGTTGGCGTTTCAAAGCACACAAAATCTCTACATGACCTAACGGTACTGCGGCTGCTCAGAGCAGGAGACGTTCGTTAAGGGAAGACGCGCACATTGCCACTTTTATTGACGTTCTTATTTAAGATTTCCTTACTCAGTGTGAACACTGAAGGCAGATGTTTAAAGACTAATTTGAGATAAACATCCAACAATTCCTCTCGTTTTAGTTTATAAATGTCTGGGTCTTTTAGACGGATAAAGGAAAAAGCAAAATAAATTAAATAAAGAGGAGAGGGCCATTTATAAGTTACAGCAGCTCATTTAAACGTTTTTTTAATGCTATGGGATTTTGGAAAAAGTACAGCCTAAATATTCTCACGCCTTCTATTTTGAACACAATTTAACTCTGGAGCAGAGAGCTTTGTTAAGAGGTATCCACGAAGCGTTAAACAAAATCATTAGCACAGCACCAAAAACTCTGAAAGGTTGATTTTTACAGATCTCCAAAAGGTATTACGGACTTTGGAGGTTAAAACGCATGTATATTTTTGCAAGGGAATGTTGAAGGGGTTCCTGGGGAAGCCCCCCCCCGGGTCAGCAGCCCCCATATGGGCTCCGAGCCCACCAGAAATGCCCCGCTGGTGGCCCCGCGTGGTGAGCGGCCCTGGGGTGGCCATTGCCTGGGTTTATCCTCTTAATGCCCTGAAATTTAGAGCCTCAAACTCACTACTTTTACAAAAAATACCTCTGAGGTGCAATCAACCACCAGAAACCCCTCCAGAAGTCCTTTCACTGCCGTTGGCTTGCAAAACCAGGGGAGAGATTGTATTTTTTCTGCATTGCTGCCCACTTCCCAGGCTTTAGCTTCCCCGCAAGTATTGGCCATCGCAGGAATTAATTAATCTCAGCGACCAAACAGTGGGGCACCTTCTGCCGCAGTCCGTGCCCTGAACCCCGCAATCCAGGATGTGCTCCCGGGCTTGTACGGAGTGCCTTTTAATACCAAGGAACACAACAACTTAAATGCCATTCCCTGGTTTTATGAAAAAGCAATATAGGAGAGTAAATAGGGCAAATACCAACAAGGAAGGACACGCGAGTCGAATCGAACAATAAATTCAAATCATATCACTAAATCGAAGAGCAGAGGCAGTGTCTGAAAGCTCCTTTCTCTCCGTGACTTTTCTGGAGAGCCGAGCAGCCGAGCACATGTAAGAATAACCTATTCTCCTTCCCCATTAACAACAACAATCAAGGCTGGATTAAACCTCTTCAAATAATTCTCCAAGTAGAGATAAAGCATAAAAGAGAGAGAGAGAGAGAGAGAGCGGGGAAAAAATCCAGCATATTCTTTCGCCACTGGTAATAAGCTTATGCCTGGAATAGACTTGTTAAATAATTAGAGTTAAATTACCTCCTCTCCTACCACCGCCTTCCTCAGCTTCTCCTTTGGAAGCTGCGGCTTAATGGGGAGGAATCGGTGCAGGGACGCACGGGCGAGGACGGGGTGAAACACCCCCTCGCTCAAGGCAGGTTTGTGCCTGGCTGGTTCTTAAGCCTTGTCACCCAGGGTCCCCGGGGAGCGGGAGCTGCCCCGGCACCGCGCACAAGCGTGTGCACGCACACGCACACGCACACACGTGCCGGCGGGCACGCACGCCCCGCCACCCGCAGCCCACCAGAGCCCCAGCCCAGGTCCCCGCTCTTCAACAGAAGGCACGAAAAAAAAAAAGGAATTGAGATTTGCAGATCTGATAATGAGCCAGTTAATGACATAAATGATACCTCAAGAACCTCACTAAACCATCCAGGTCCTACAATTTAATCTGTAATAAATACTCCTGCATCATTGCGAGATGGCTGCTCATAATGGCAAATGAAATATGCTGGTATGATAGGTACAATAAATCTGGATTTTCCTATGGTTCCCTCAGGCTAGAACAATATGTAACCAGAGTGCGCACTGTCAGGATGAGCAGATCTCAAAGCCATCATAAAATCTAAATGGGGACTAATTAGGAGGCCCTTCCCTTCTAGAGTTACTATTTCTATTGACATTTTCCATGCATGAGCCCCTCCATAACATCATAAGTCACCAAGATAAGAACTCCCTAGATTATAGGGAAAAAGCTTTAATGGAGAAGTTGAACTCAAAGGCGATGCATAAATTTTCCTTCTGATACCCCGGGAAGTCTGTGTTCAGTACTTTCTTTACAAACTTTCCTCCCTGGCGCCAGGTCCCGCTCCGTCCGGCCCCGTCCCTGCTCCCACCTTGCCCCAGGGGACGGGCGTTGGGGGTGTACGCGCTGCCTGCGGGACCCCCGAGCCCCCAACCCGGCTCCTGGAAGGGCATCCCCCTCTCGGCACCCCGGTGCCTGCTGCAGGGCGCGGGGGCGGTGAGCCGGCGGGGCAGGGGGCACATGCGGGGAACCCTGAAGGCACCTGTGGGGCCCATAGGTGGCCTCTGCAGCCCCCAGGGACAAGGGACGTTGGCGCGGGAGGGAGCGCTGGCCCTGCCAGGGTTTGGGGGAAAAACGTCCGGGGTGAAATGGCAATAAGAGAGCCGGGATGGTCCGTGGTGAGCGCTGGGGCCGTGCCCCTGGGGAAATCCGGCACCCCTGGGGTGAGGGTGGGCACGCACCGGTGCACGAGCATCACTGCTGTCCCCATGGGTGTCCCCCGCATCCCCTGCAGAGGCTTTGGGGGACACGCCGGGTTTCTGCAGAGCCATTTGGGCATGGCCCAGGTGGGCTGGTGCCGGCAGCGAGCCCAGAGGTTTCCCCCTCTGCCACGGCACGAGCACGCAGGGCACCGGGAGCAGTGGGTGCTCCGAGGCTGCAACCCCCGGGTGGGTGATGCATCCCACCGCGCTCCGGGCCCCGCCCCGGCCCCATTCACCAGGTGCGCAGCCGCATTCCCGCTACCTACACGGGGACCTACAGCCACCTGGGCTCCTCCTCAGCCGAGCAGAGAAAGCAGGATTTATGGGCTGTTTTCAGCAGACTTTACATTCCGCCTTCCCCTGTCGCGCTGGCACGCAGTAATTGCCCTTGTGTGTACCTGCAGGTTCCCGCTCGCTGTCGGCGTGGGCGCGGGGCTGCTCCTGGAGAATGTCCTCAGGCCCAGCCTGCAGCCGCGGGATTTGGGAACCATGCGGCTGCTGGGACCATCATCTCCTGCCTCGTTTGCCGCCCTGTTTGAGAGATGGTGCCATGCCACGCCATGCCACGCCATGCCATCCTGTCCTGCGCCGTGCCGTGCCATGCCATGCCATGCTGTGCCATGCCACATGGTGCTGTCTCTTGCCATCCTGTGCCGTGCCGTGCCATGCCGTGCCGCGCTGTACCACGCTGTACCGTGCCACGCAGTGCCAACAGGAGCCCAAGCACTTGCAGTCGTGCCAGGCAGGCGGCTGGCACCCACACCCCATGAATTGTCTGCTAAACCCCGACATTACTGATGCCCGTGACACCTCAGCAGCTTCCCAGGTGTTATGTCATGAAATACATTATTTTCTGCGACACGCACATTTGCATAGAAAAAACTGAAAGTGGCCGCGCTGAGCCCAGCTCAGGGTTGTCTGGTTATTTGGTACCAGCCTCTATGAGTCAGCCATACGTGACGTGTTAAAAATGCGTAATATTTTTCAAAGGGTCAGTTTTAGAGATCTTCTTGGGCTTTGTAGGGTTTTTTGACTCTTTATCAGTCAGGTTTTCAATCTCTTTTTTTTCCTTAAATTTTTAAAAAGGGGTTTTGTTGCTGCTGTTACTTGTTTTAAATGGGAAGTCCAATTCTCATCCAATGATGTGCCCGTAGCAGCTGGAGCTGGACGCAATTACCAACATCAGTACCCTTGTTGAGCATACAGCTGGGACAGATTCCTTGAAAAACCTCAAAATCTGGGTGCTGGGGGGCGCCGAACTGCTGGGAGGGTGCCCAGGGAGGTGCAGTGGGAGCCCCCGGCACAGCCCAGCCACCGGCCCCAGCAGCATCCCGGGGACACTGGGGTTGGGGCGTCACCTTCTGCCTCGCCACCGGCTCTACATTTCTAAGATGATGCACTTTTGGTACTTGGGAACCAGAGCTGTGATTTTCTTTCCAAGGTTGTCCATTTCTGCAAACTGGGGAAAAAAGATAGGAGAACGTGATGTATGCCAAGCATGTCGTCAACGGCTTATTTTTTTGTAGCCTTAAAAAAAAGCATTAAAAATAATTGTTATGAGCTTTTACAAATATTTTCCCCCTTGCAGACATAAACCAATAGGAAAACACACTGAGAAAAAATTGTAGCGAGGTAACTTGCATTGTATAGAATACATAATGGCTCCTACCTTTGATGACATTTATCTTTACTCATGAGGGAAGACCTAATAACATGAATTATCAGGTCCCTCCTCACTCATGAAGAATAATGTCATAAAGGACCCATGCCATCAGCCATCGGAGATGTTCGGTATTAATCCTCCTATTGTTAGAGCCGGCGGATCGCTTGCCTTTTCATTGTTTTCATGGTACAAGGCGAGCCTGCGTGGAGCGGCCGCGAAAATGCAATTCTGCAGGAGTTTCAACCTGATCGAAATGCTCGAGTTTTCACACGTGATCATCTTTGATCTTCAAATGCACATTATATTTTTGAAAATTACTGACATAGGTAAACAAGCATTTTCTCAAAAACAGCATTCCTGAAGGATGAGTCTAAATGCCCTTTCCTCAACTTTGTGTTTACACAGAGTTATACAGGGGAAATGAGCCTTCAGAGAATTATTAGAGGGCAAACGAGAAGCAGCCAAGTTTATGAAAAAATAGCACAAAAATGACTGAGAGGATAGAGATCTATATCCTCAGTCAACTCCAGTTCCATTTCATTTTTTTTGAAGGAAAAGCACTGGCAGATGTGATGGACGCTGGGTTTCCAGCAGGGTTTCACGCAGGCGGGGAGCGGCTCCTCTGTTCCCCAGAAGCACCCGCGAGGTACCCACGCTGCTGGGTGCGGGGTCTGCCCGGGGGGAGGAGACGCCGTCGCTGGCCATGGGGCACGAGGGGTCACCGAATCCCGGAATCCCAGAGCGTGCGGGGTCGGCAGGGACCCCTGGAGGTCACCCGGTCCCAGCCCCTGCCAGAGCAGGGTCCCCCAGAGCCGTCGGGCAGGAACGCGTCCAGGCGGGTTTGGGATCTCTGCAGAGCAGGAGACTCCACACCTCTCTGGGCAGCCTGGGCCAGGGCTCGGGCACCCTCCCAGGAAAGGAGTTTTCCCTCCTGTGGGGCTGGAAGTTCCCGTGTCCCGGTTTGTGCCCGTTGCCCCTTGTCCTGTGCGCGGGCACCACTGAGAAGAGTCTGGCCCCACGCTCTTGCCCCCCGCCCTGTAGCTGTGGCTGGGCATTGAGGAGATCCCTCTCAGGCTGCTCCTCTCCAGCGGAACAGCCCCAGGGCTCCATCAGCCGCGTGGCCGCCCCTAAGTTCGCGTATAAAAATCTGCTATAAAATTTGGTGCACGCAGCCGCCGCCAGCAGCGTCCTCCGAGCCCTCCCAGTGCCCCACTGAGCCCCTGGCTCTGCTCACCCAGCGCACGTGGGCCACCACGGTGCCCACCAGCCGGGCACCCTGCGACGGACCTGGCCACGGACGCTGCAGGCCTACCTCGCTCTCCTCCTCTGAGGATTTCCAAGAGACTCTCCAAGAGCCGTGTTTGTAGCCGCAGGTGAGATTTCTGTGTCAGAGCTATTTTTCCAAAGTTGTGCTCAGATACTTTGTAATGACGGTGGATAAATATCAAAGGCAAACACCCACTTGCTTTCCACTGAAAGCATGGGAATTCAGGGAAATGGAAAATAAATACATTTAGGATTTAATGCAACACAAATTCTCGGTCAAATAGCTGTTGGGTTTAAGTGGATCTGGAAACCATTCACTTGAAAAAACATGGAGAAGGAGCAACACTTTGTCCTCAGGCATTGAACAGAGTCCCTGGTGCTGTAGCAGGGCTGCTCGGGTCCATTATTTTAAGTGTTTGGGTTATCAGCTCTTACTATACAAATGAGGGTGGGTGGGTTTGTTTGCTGGAGGGAGGTAATTCAAAACCCAGCAAAAAAACTCCGATAATAGCAGTGATGCTAAAACGCTGGTGAAGGTCCTTGCCGCTCCCGCTGACCGCAGGTGATGCTGCGGAGGAGCCCCGGCGGTGTCCGAGGGCGGCTGCTGACGTCCCTGGCGTGTCCCCCAGCTCGCCCTGCGCAATCCCAGTCAGAGATTGCTAAGGAAGAATGATTTATCAACAGATATAAATCAAAATGACTGTTTAGCAGCGCTGATTAGCTCGGAATGAGGACTTCTGGAAACACAACCGCATCTAAACATGACACATCTGTCTCCGCTATCGCGGGGTGGCATATCTCATTTACTCCCTGCGCCCACGTCTGCCTGCCCTTTAGTCCCTCCAAACAGTTAGAAACTGGGAAGAAAAGAATTTTATCTCATACTAAGGGTAATCTTATTTCATATGCACCCAATGTGTAACCCAGCCGGCATCACCGGGGATGGCGCCATGGGGACGTGGGCAATAGCGTGTGCTGTGGGGGCTGCGGGGCATCGCCAGCCCTGGCGCTTTTACCGCAGGAGCCCCCGCATCCTTCTCCGTCCTTCCCGAAAGTGAATAAATGAATGAACTAACGGCACCGTGGCACTGAGAAAGAGGAAAGCATGAATCCCGCAGGCACGCAGCAAACACAGAGACCAGCGCTTCAAAGCATTGCTGCTTTTGAGGGAGCACCTCGGCGCTGCCACCCAGCTCTCAGGCTTTCGGGTGTTCAGCCCCCGGTCGCTATTTCCCCATAACCTGGTGTTTTGCAGCACCTGAAGCTGCAGCCGCCGGATGCCGGAGCTCCAGGATCCGTGCAGGCCCCAGGCGAGCACGTCGGGCAGCAGCCCACCCCGGGGCTGCCCCGGGGGCGAGGGGCCACCCCCAGCCCTGGTAATGGCCACACAATTGCAAACAAGTGGGGAAATGGGTGTTGCTTAGCAATTTGCTGCAGCGCGCGAGGACCGCGGCACGGGCAAAAGCTTTGTCGGGAGCTACAACATTACTATTATTATTACTATTTAAAGAGCATCCCAGATGTGCGTGGCACTTTACGGACAAAAATAATGGATGGTCCTTGCCTCCTGAAGCTGAAATAGCACAAACCTGGCCCCAGACAACAATGAGCACGGCTGCAGAAAGCCGGAGCGCGGCGGCACTCGGGAAAGAGCACGGGCTGCCCCCATTATCCCATCTGTGCTGGCATCTGACCCCCCCGAGCGCAGCTACCGCCGGGTCTTCCTGCTCTGGGGGAGCTGGGGGTGCTCAGCCTGGAGAAGAGGAGGCTGAGGGGAGACCTTCTCGCTCTCTACAGCTCCCTGAAGGAGGGGGTAGCCAGGGGGGGGTCGGGCTCTGCTCCCAAGGAACAGGCCATGGGACAAGAGGAAATGGCCTCAAGTTGCACCAGGGCAGGTTTAGGATGGATATTAGGGAAAATTTCTTCCCCCAAAGGGCTGTCAAGCGCTGGAAGAGGCTGCCCAGGGCAGTGGGGGAGTCGCCATCCCTGGAGGTGTTCAAAAGCCGGGCAGACGTGGTGCTTAGAGATACGGTTTAGTGATGGGTTTTGTCAGAGTTGGGTTGGTGGCTGGACTCGATGCTCTGAAAGGTCCCTCCCAACCCCGGCAATTCTGTGATTCTGTGATTCTCTGATTTTCACTGAGTGCCCGATGGCAAGGAGAGGAGACCGGCTTAGACCTTCTTGTACCTATCGCTCTATCGCTGAAGATGGCACCCGGGCAGGAGACATCACCCTGGTGCACATGGAAAAGCTTCCCAGGGCAGGATGGGACCAGGGAGCAGGACGGAAAGGCAGGGTGCGCAGGGCAGGCAGGGCAGGGCAGGGTGGGCAGGGTGGGCAGGGTGAGCAGGGTGAGCAGGGTGCGCAGGGCAGGCAGGGCAGGGCAGGGTGAGCAGGGTGGGCAGGGTGAGCAGGGTGAGCAGGGTGCGCAGGGCAGGCAGGGCAGGGCAGGGTGAGCAGGGTGGGCAGGGCGAGCAGGGTGGGCAGGGTGGGCAGGGCGGGCAGGACGACGATGCCAGTGCACCCCACTGCCCACAAGACCAGCAGTCCCTGCCCCCGACACTCACCTAACAGCCCTGTCACCGGAGCGGTTGGCAAGTTCTGCAGCTTTCTCCAGGGCTCGTGAGATATTCCCGAGCACTAATGGATTGCTCGTGCGCTTCGGGATCACTGTTGTGCGAGGATGTCCCCCCCAGCCCCGGCCAGGGCATTACTGACGTGCCGGCCCCTCTTTGCCATAGATGGATCGTTTCATGGGGACGGCCGTGAGCCGAGCCAGAGCTCGAGGAGCCACCCAGGCTCTAAGACAGCCAACAACACAAGAGCGACCTCCTAAAATAGCTGGAGTTTGTGTTGCAGCTGTTTGGGGCCACACAAGGTGCATATTGGCCCTTCCCTACCCCCTGCTACGGCATTGCAGCGCTCTGGGTGGTACATCCTCAGCTGCTCTGCGTAGCCCCGGGACCAGGACCCCGAAATGTAACGCAGGCCGGATCCAGAGCACAGGGAAGGCAGAAGAAAGCTTCCCACAGCTTTGAATGGGTTCGGGATCGGGTCTCAGGCCGTTCCGGTGCTGTTTGGTGAAATTACTTAGATTTATGTCCGGTCATTTAATGTCAGCCTGAAAAAAAAAAAGACCTGATTTTCTCCCTCTGTGTTAAACTGCTGCTCTTCCCATCCAAAGATTTTAATTTTTTACCTTGTCCATTTTTTTCCCCTTTGCACTGGTATTTTTTTCTAATTTGGTGATGTCAGCAAGATGTTTGGGATGCACTTGACAGAGCATAATCTATCACCTGCCGAGAGATCCCAGTTCTTAAAAAGTTGCGAAATTACGGGTATAATTGGAGAGTAAGCACCTGTCCGGGGAAGGGGAAGCCCTCGGTGCCGTGGGGTGGCCCAGGACCCCTTTGCCCCGCGGTGGGGGTCTGGCCGGTGCTGGGCACTGATGGAGCCTGAGGAGGAGCGGATAGACCAGGGCTGCCCCCTGCTCGGAGACGCTCCATAACTGATTGTTTTAATACCAAAGTGACACCGAAGGGGGGTCAAGTAAATAAATATGCATGCCTCACCAGTTCAAAATAATAAAATTCCAATGTGTGCAAGCCTGCTTGTTGAACATATGTTTGCGGCACGGCTAAGCCATCTGGCTCAATGTCAAGCATTTACACCAACTGCAGTCTTACACTACCTGACAGCAGAAAAGCTTTATTCCCTTGGTGTTTGGGCACAAATGGAGAAATATTATTGAAATGATTATCTGCATCAAGACTCAGATTTGGTTTGACATTTAGCTGGCTCTGTTTAATCCAAAGGGTTGTCTGAATGAATAAAGAGAAGGGTTCCTCCAGAAGATGCTGCAAGCAGCCAGGGAAAGCCAAATGATTAATGAGACTGAGAGGCTGGGTGGACCCTGCCCACCTCCACCCAGACCCCGCTGCCAAGAGCCGCATAGGAAATTAGGCTGAGGCTCCTGGAGCTCGTCAGGAGGATGCTCACCGCCGGGGGGGCTCTATTTTTGGACCTTAAGAAAACAAAAGCAACCGCCGCCTGGCCCCCAGCCCGACGGAGGGAAGCTCCGCGCCCTAATTAAAAACAACCTCTTAAAAGCCGCAGGTCGCACCGGGGCTGCAGCCAGATGCGGTTCGGCGCCGCGTCCCTCCGCGCCCGCGGGGAGGGGGCGGCGCGGGGGCGGCGGGGCTGGGGGCAGCACCCCCGGCAGAGCCCCCCCGCACCCCGGGACGGCCGCGGCGGGGGCAGCTCGGTGCCAAAACAGGGACCCCCCTTCCCCCTCTTAGAAACGCCCGCCGCGGCTCGGGAGCGCAGGGCAGGAAAACCCCGGCGAAGTTCGGAGCAGGGAATAGGAAAAGAGCGGGAGCGGGATTTATCTGAGCTCGCGGGGCTGCGGGAGGCTCGGTCTGACAAAGGCAAATTCACCTGAGAAATCAGACGTACCGTATTTTAAAATAAAATAGGATGGGACTGCACGGCGCGAGGCTCTGATCGGCGTCGTGGTCCAGAAAAATCGTCCTCTTTGGGAGTACCAAAGCGCGACCCCCTTCCCTCCTCCCGCAGGAGACAGCCCGCACCCGGCTTCTCCCGTTTTCTTTATATCTCCACTTCTGATTGTTGATTTGGATTTAAAATTAATTTGGTGATTTGAGTTTAATAAGAATGTTAGACATGATTTCCTTCTCACTCTTACTTTTAATTAACTTTTTAATTGAGATTTAAATGAATTCTAATGAACAGAATTGGTAGCCTAATTGATTTGTTGCAGCAGCATAGTGAGGGATCAGTATGCTGGCAGCATTTTGATATATTACTCCATGATGTCAAACAGTTTACAGGTTAATTTTTTGGCAGAGGTTACTTAACGTCAGCAGAAAACAATAATTTACTTTTGATTTATTAGTAAACAGTTCCTCCTAAGTATATGGTCCACAACGTCAAAACAAACTCCTGTTTATGCGCCGCCGCCTTTGCTGCCCATTAGTGTCTCATTAGGAGCCTGTCCCGGGCGTTTGTACCAGAACCAGGAGGTTTTGCCCCAAAGCAGCGGGCAGCAGGATGGACCCTGCCCCCTCCTCTCTGCTCCTCTGGCCACAGAAGTGGCCTAAAAACCCCTTGTCCCCCCGCGCCGTGGCAAACACTTTGTTTCTGGGCAAATAAACCTTTCACCGTTTTCCTAAGTAAATCTGTAATGAATTTATTTCCACAAAGAAATGAGAAAATGTGCTCTTTTATCCCATTGAGAGCAAGGACCAGGTGAGGAACTGCGTTACGACGGAGCTGAAGGCGGGCTGGAATTTCTGGCCACCCAAATGGCAGTTTGCCCCCGTTGGGCTGCAGAGAGCCCAACCACCCGGCTCGGAGACGCCGGGGCCTAATTAATGGCGACCTGATGGATTTTGCAGCTTCGAGAGCCCATCACCTGCTAAGAAGTGCTAACTTGCTAAAATATAAACTAATTTTCATCTCTAGATGTTAAAATATAATGCATCTTCCTCCACCATGGCGCAGCTGTGGCTGGCGGGAGGGATGCAGCGGGGAGAGCTGGGATCGGGCCCCGCAGGACTGGGGAGACCCTGGGGGGGCCCTGCCCATCTCCCCCTGCCCGCCTCAGCCCACCCACCACCCGGCACTTCCAGGTGGGAAATGCCCACTTTGGCTTAAAAGGTTGGTTTTCTTCCCGTCCCGGCGTAACTGGGAGCGGCGCGGGCCCTGCGCGGGTGGGAACGCCGAGCTTGGGAGCCTTTGCTGCAGCCAGAGGGTGAAGCGGGACCAACGGGACAGGAGAACGGGGAGAGCGCGGCGAAATCGGGTGAGCGAGAGGAATATTAACGTCCAAAACGCCTTGAAGTACAGGGTGCCACCAAAGTTAAAGGAATCCGAGTTAAAAGTTTCATTTTCTGATTCTGTCGGGAATTTGTGTGAACATAACATTCAGAGGCCGCCATGGTTATTTTTTAAAATACCAAGCCGCTAGCCAGGGAGAGGGACCCATGGCAAACACTAGCCCCGCTCCCCAGGCTGAGCTGGGCTGGCGGGGGCTGCGGCGGCAGGGGGACAGTGGCCACCTCCAGCCTGCGTGAAAGCCCATCCCGGGTGTGTGCACACACGGAAACCTCACCTCGACCGTGGAGAGGCTCCTCACACTACAATGACAGCACTGGCAGTGGAATTAATTAACAAATTAACAGTTTTTGAAACATTTCTGGTGATGGAGAGACGCCGGCTGGCTGCGGTCCAGTGTGTGGTCACAGCAGGGGATGGTTTAGTGACACTGACGTTCTAGAGGATGAAAAATCTGCCAATTCAGTGCTTTCTATATATGAACAAAGTATAAAAAATGGCACATAGCACTCGGCACCCCCGGGGGCGGTGCTGGGCATCCCAGTGAGGGGATCAGCTTTGTCTCCATCCCCCTGGAAACGGAGGGGTGCACCCACGGCGAGCCCCGGGCTCGGACCCCCCCGGACGGTGGGGAGGGCGAGTGAAGGCCCCGTGCGGCCCCACGCCCTGGGGGTGCCACCCGTGGCCTTTGCTATCAGAAAAGAGCAAGGTGGCAAGTGGGAGTGGAAGCAAACGTTGTCGACAGTCCTTCTCCTTCCTCTCCCCGGTATAGTGGCTTTTCAAACACAAAATAATGAAATTCATAATTTGCTTCAATATGCTCCATTTAGAGCACTTTGTACATCACAAACTTGAGATTAAAGAGCGCGCCTTTCTCCAATGCAGATTAATGTTGTTTTTCAACTTCTTAAGCTTCTGTTAACACCTTTTCTGCAATCAGTACGGTATCTTTTAAGTTAATTAGTTCTGGAAAAGAATTACTAGCGTAATTCGTGATGAGACCTCCCTCCCTTTCATGCACCAGGCAGAGTAGCATCTGATGTAGATGAAAAGGACCACTGGAGGCTCCTCTAGTGAAGAGAGATGGTTAGAGATGAACTCAGATAATGTCTTCAAACCATTTATCTCCTTTCAGCTCCGTAAATGGGGAGAGCGAAGATTCTAGTGGGCGTGAAGCGTACGTACATTTCCGTAACCTTTGGAGAGTTTCCTCCTGAATTATTTAGATTCCCGAACACCGTACATCCCGCGCAGGGAAGCAGCTCACGGAGCGGGTGGTGCCCACCTTTTCTGTGCTGGTGGGTCCTCCATGCCAGGTAGTCTTGGGCCAACTGTTTCTTCTTACGGTCAGCCTGTACGCCACGGACACCGCGCAGTGCCTGCCAGCTCGTGTCCTGCCTTCAGCGGCTTCACCCCAAGATTTGGAGACCTGCTCCGGGTGGCCGCTGCCCACCCAGGCCCAGGGGGTCTCTGCCCAGACATGAAGGAAGGGTTGCCTTAGCTTTGCACCAAGTGCTCCTGTGGCGCTTCTACTTCACTCACGGAATCACAATAATTCCCCACGGCTGGTTATCCGTCACAGACTCCGAACTCCGGATGCTGCATGGTCTCCGCCTGGAACCACGGGGAAGCACGGTTCTCCTTGAAAATTGCTGCGGGGCACCAGACAAGGCGAGCGGCGTTTGCTTGGTGAGCAATGCTGCTGAAGGCTCTGTGGAGCTTTCTATGAAGCCAAGACGAATTTTGGGTTCTACACAGGCTGGTGTGGGGCTTAAACATGTGAAATTAATTACGCATGTCATTGCTCTGCTGCACAAGGCTGGATGTCAGCAAAGCTCGGGCTCCCACACCACAACGCCACCTCTAGCTTCGTCTCAAGGGCTGAGGAATTGGCCTGGAGTGAATGACACCCACCGATCTTATCGAATTCTCCATGTGTTTCTGTGTGCCGTGTATTTTAACACACAGGAACTATCCACACTGAACTTTCACAACATCTCTTTGACTCACTGTCAAGTTCAATAACGTCAGAGATCAATTGGCAGCGCATAAATTTACCTTCAAAGCAGCCCAAAAGCTGACACGTGGGCTGATCAGCATCCCCTTCTGGAACGGTGTTTTATAGAGAACGGGAGCGACGGGTGACAATTCCAGCGCGTCCCATCCTGACGGAAGCCCAGAGACCAGAGCGGCCGGCGGCGCGAGGTGGTGACACCCCGGCGCTGCCACTGCCGTGGGGCTGGGACAGGGACCGGGAATGGCAGAGTCACGTCCTGCCCCGCTGCTGGCAGCACCCAGGGGCTGCCGGACCCTTCAGCATCAGGTACTTCCTTCGGGGACACTAATCCTGTTAGAAACGTACATAGCAGTAACCTGACGATATCGGCTTCCAATACTAATACTTTGCATTAACGTTGACCAATTAAATTCAAATAGAAAGCATTTATGCAGAAAAAAATAAAATATTCATTCACGTCTGTTTTTTTCCCTATAAACCCCACGTACAGCAGTGCTCAATCTGTCCCTTTCTCCGGCGCTTGTGTTTGCAAGTGCGATTGCTACCAACTCCCCTGCTTTGAATGGAAGGAGGTTTATTCATAACGTGCAATGGGAAAAGCCTGGGCTATTTGGCAAGACCCATTATTTAGCTGATTCTGGCTCAGTTCGATTGTTATGCTGAATTAGCAAATAAGCCGGGAGAAACTTTGCAACTGAAAAAAAAATCTTGTTGAGTGGAAACTGGCTACTAGCTGCTTTAATGAAAATACAGTTCTGTTAACCCCCAGTTGAGTGTAACAATCTAATGCTGTCTTACACCGTCAGCCAACTTTTCAGCACCCTTCCCATCCCTCACACGCGGTTAGAGTGAAGAACGGGCCGCATCCATGGGAGCCCGGCCAGCTCTCAGCCAGGTGAGGATTCAGCCCCAGCCCCTCGTGCTTTCGCAGCCCCCCAGGGTCGGGCTCCGGTGACCTTCAGGGTGTGGGGTGGAAGCCAAGAAGGCAATGAGGAAAACGGGGAAAAGCCCCTGTGTGCCTGCTGCCATTGAGGCCATCTGTCAGACAGACGCAGGGGTGCGAGCCTGGTCTCTCCCTGTCCCCATCCCTCTCCCCGTGCCCGCAGCTGGGACACCCCCGTCCCGCCGCCCCACGGGGACACCCTGCCTGGGGCTCTGCGCAGGGCTCCAGTGGGACGGGGGCTGCAGGGGCTCAGGCTCTGCCCGCCTCTTACTCCCCATGTTGGCATCAGCATCCCTGGCCTCACGCTGGGGACAACTCTGCTTCCCCCGCACCGCACAGCGCACAGCAGCTCCCCCTCGATACATCCAGTTCTGGGCTTTTTTTCATCAATGGAACCTATCTGATATGTTTTTCTTCTCTATTTCTCTAGAAATATTTTTTTTTCAGGTTGCCCCTAGGGCTGAATTCTTTTGCAGGAGCATTTGGGGCTTTTTGTGTATTTGATCTTGTTTAATGCTAAACTCAGCAGGACTCCACCCCTGGGTGCTGCTGCAGCTCGCTCTGCTTCATTAACCAACACGTCCCTTCTATGACTAGGTTCTTGCCTTCACCCCTGAAGTTTGCTTAACAGGGAACCTTGGATTTAACTCCCAGGTTTCAAATGGCCCTGCAACCACGGTCTTCCATGGTCCGATTCCACCAGTAGGTGCGTTCGTAGGGTATTTCAAAACGCAGGAGCGCGTGGGATCCAGCCTTTCCGTGCCCTGCTGAAGTGGGGAGAGCCGCAGACCAGTGACTGCAGCAGGCGAGTGGCTGCCCCAGCTTTCCTCCGGGCTGAGTGGTGGCCCAGGCCTCTCCCTGTGGAGGATGTCATTGCCCCCTGCCCTGGTGTCCCCGTGCCTCCGGAGCCCACACTGACAACCCCGGCCACCAGCCAAGCCACGGCAGCAGCCGCTGCTCCCCGCGCGGGGACCTGCATGACCTGCCGTATTAACCCGCCCGACTCAGCGTGGCGTGTGATCATTACATTACAGAGGTGTTATTTAATTTATTTTTTACATACTGCAGTTAATCACACCGTCTCTGATTGTGCTGATGATTTTTGCTCCTCCTCAGCCCGGTAATCAGCAGCTCCTCGCGGGTCTCGTGGCAAAGCCAACAGGCAGGACACCATGACTTGATTTGTTCTGGGTGTGAACCAAGTCAGGCGGCTTCTTTGGGGTTGTTTTCCTCAATTCCCTTCCCCAACAAGGGCATGTAGCGTTCCTGCTTCCCCTCGAGATACCTGATGTTGGGTGAGAGGTGGCCAAGCCCCTGCCAGGCTGCTGGTGGCCACAGAGGTGATGCTGGTCCCGCACTGCCAGCATCCTCTGAGGCTGGAGCCGCCGGAGCGCGCCTGGGGCTGCCACGAGCTGGGAAGGTGGCGAGGTGGGTGCGTGGCACCCTCAGTGGCAGCGCAGCCGCGGGGCGGGCACTAAGCCAGGCTGGAGATGGAATCCTGCAGGTTCGGCGCTCTGCACCACCCTGGGCCGCACCGCGAGCACGGCCTCAGCACCCCGGGCTGGAAGCTGGGAAGGTTTTGTTTCCTACGCGCCTTTGCCAAGGCGTGAGAGGCAGAAACTGAAACAAGCCAGGAAGAGCGAGGCTGGAAAATGAGCAGAGTCAAAAAGACTGTATCTAGGTGCCTGTTTTTCCCTTCAGCAACACAGAAACGAGTATGTGCCTCCAAAATGACTCCAGCTCGCTGCAGTGGTAGGAGTTTACTTACCAGGAGGGTTTCCTCGTGTACCCACTGCTGCTGGTTTTCTAAAGGATGCTCTGAGTAACTACTTCCATGGTATCGTCCGCCAAGGTCCTTCGAATTTCTGCCTTGCATTAAAGACAAAGAATTCTTCACAATTAATGTGCTTTGAGGGTTCGCTGTCACAGGAACGTAATTAACTCTTTGCTGGCCTAACTAATTTCTGCATTTTAAAAAGTAGCCTGATAATGACAAAAGTGGAGCACTCAATCCACAGGATAGCCATTAACTGCACTCAGTTATTGTGCAGCTTCCATTCAGCCCACAATTACTGTCAGAGAATTGCACTGGAAGCTACTTCTTGTACGCAAACAAGAATACTATTCATTAAAGGCCACTTTCAATAAAATGCAATCCATATTTTTAATGAATATTTGAGAAAGAAAATACAATCTTGGATCCAGAAACCTGCAATACAGTTATTATTCTTTTAATAACAGACTTTCTCAGGTACAGCTACTGACAGGCGTCGGAGAGGCAGCAGAAATGAGGTGGCTGGTGTAAGAGCTTTGACTGGAGAAATGAAAACCAGAGCTCACAGTAAACTAAGTCCATGTTAAATAAGGCTTTTCCTGGGAGCACCTACAGCGGGCACAGCTTCCCCCGCGGCTCGTATTGATGTCCCTGGGCTCGCACACTCACCTTAAGCCTTCGCGCCCAGTTAAACACGGGGACGCGGGGGGCGGCGGAGGACCCTGGCACCCCTGCAGCGCTGCCCACACCCAGCCCCACCGCCCCGCTCTGTCTCCGGGCCACAAGCCCCGGCCAAGGGACCCTTCCTTTCTCTTCTTAAAGAAGGAAAAACTCGGTTTATGCATTTATGAACTCCCTGTTTTCCCACGGCCCGCGCCCAGCGCCCTCAGGCCGGGGTTCGGCAGCGCGGGGCGTGCGATGCTCTGCCCAGGCCGGGCGCGACGCGGGCCGCCGTGGCTGTCCCCGCTTGCCGCGGCCTTTGCTCCGCGTCCCTCCGGCTCTCCCGCGGGGAAGGGGCGGCTGCCGGCCCGGGGTCCCGCTGGCGGCCCCCGCTCCGCGCCCGCCGGCGGCGGCGGCGCTCCCCGGGGGACGCTCGGAGCAAAACCGACGGGGGAGGCGCCGGGGCTGCCCGGGAGCGGGGGGCGGCGGGACCCGGGAGCGGGGGGACGCGGGGGGGACGGGGCGTCCGCTCGCCCGCTCGGCTCCGCGGGGGGCTGCGGGGGAGCCGGCGCGGCCGCTCGCCGCTTCTGCACGGCAACATTGCCCTCTTTCGGCAGCGGGGCGGCGGGCGGCGGGCACCGGGCACGGGGCTCTGGGCGGCGGGCACCGGGCACGGCCCCTCCCGGCAGCGCGGCACCCCCTCTCCCGCCTGACCCGCCGGTGCTGGGTGCCCTCCCGGTGCCCAGCTGCCCCCCGGGCACCCGACGGCCCGTCCCCGGGCACTGCAGCCGCGCAGGGAACTGGCGTTTTCATGGCATGGGGGAATTTTGTTCCCCTCGCCCTTTGCTGCCGGGTGACCCCCCCAGGGCAGCACAGGCAGCACCTGCCCACCTGAAGGGCGGCGGCCTCCAGGCCCGTGTCCCCACGGACGTGTCCCCGCGTCCCCACAGCCGAGCCGGGGGCACCAGCAGCCGCTCCCGGGGCGGCGGGCGGCTTTCCTGCGGGGGTACCCGCACCCGCCATCCCCACGGCGCATCCCACAGAGCCGGGAGGCGGTGCACACCCAGGCTCCACGTCTCTCTGTAACCCTGTAGGAATTCTCGCGGTTACAGGTTTCTGTAAAGACTGAATTTGGGAAAAGGTTCCAGGAAAACAGCTAATTTGTCATGACATTTACTGTGAGGTCAAACTCAGCTCCTGAGGTTTTCAGTTCATGCACAAGAAAATTCAAAGGAGCTCCAAATTTTAAGGAAAAAATTGATTTTAAAGGGAAGCAGAGAGATCCCTTAACTGAGAAGTCAAAGCATTTTGCACAAGTATTCATCAACAATGTTTTGTCTCTACGCTTTTCTGTTGTGCTTTATAGACAGCTGAACACAGCCAGAAATCAACAGTCCCTCAGCATTATTCTCTGTGTTTTCCTTGCTAAAGGTGCAGAAACAGGTAAGCAATGTAAAATTACCACATAATATTTACTGACTTTATTATCTGAGGTTAAATACTTTGCAATAGGACACCTGCTCTTATTTAACACAATCTGTTATTTTTAAACATCAGAAATATTGTGTGCAATGTCTCCTGTGTTCTGTCAGTGCCCACCTGCTATTCTGAATTAGGTGACAATTGCCATCGGCTCTTTCAGGTTTGTCAAAATACCATCTCCTCTCCCATATCAGCAGTTCAGGAGTGCCACCAAGCTCTCTCCTGCTGGGGCCGGAGTGAGATCCAGGCTCCAGCCTTCAAAAGGAGCGGTGAGGGGTCCCCAGCATTGCTTTGCAAGTCTGTAGATACAGGGCAGGCTTTTTTCTTCTCTCTGTGCACGTCAGATGACTTCCCAAAAAAGGTAAAGCAGGCGAAGTAAAATACAGAGCGCGTGGATGTGGGTGAGGAGCGGAGCGCATCCGTACGCAGCTGAGCACAGCACCTATGCGCTGATTTTTGCAGGCCCTTCACTTGCGTGGGGTGCAGAGCCAGGCAAAGCGGGGACCCACGCACACAGCGTTAGCCGTTATTCGTAGTAGATATGAATATACATATCTGACAGGCTGTATTTTAGAAGATGCTGCCGCTTGTGCGTAAGTGTGCTCAGGCATTAGCAGGGCCAAAGGGGTGCTCCCCTGCCCGCCCTCGGGTCCCACCTCTCCCACGCGCAGCTTTCCCACCCCGTGCCAGTCTCCGCCGGGCGCCGCTGGCCCCATTCTGACCTACAGAAGCCCACAGCGGGTACCTCAGGGGGCTTCCAAGGCGACTGCACCATTCCTTACACTGGCATGCACTCAGCCGTTACGTGACCCTCCTGGTAATTTTCTCCCCTGAAACATTGTTTTTGCTGGATTCTCCCCAGATCCAAAGGAATTTGCTTACCGATACCTGCCCAGGACCCTGCTCTGGGCATGTTCCTCATGACGGCCATACGCAAATCAGTGGGAAGCTGCAAATCGTGGGCTCAGAGTTTGTTTTGCCAAGACTTTCCTCCAGAGGATGACCCGCACTTGGACATGGCAGCAGGGGTGGCCCTGCCCCAGCGGCTGCTCTCGGGTGGGCCGGGGGTGTCCCCACCATGGGGCCCAGCCGACAGGAGAGTCCCCGGAGCTTCACCAGGCAGGAAAACAGGGGAAAACACTTGTGGCCTGAGGCGGGCTTGGTGTGAGCCAGGAGAAGGCAGCCAGGACTCCGGCGTCCTTGTCCATGCTGCAAAAAATTAAAGTTGAATAGGTTTAAAAACTCCTTAATGATGCCATGGCATTGCATGGTGGCGTTTCTACTGCACAAGACCAAACAATGAAAGAAGTCGGTAACAATTCCTACGTGTCAGTTTATAGACCTAAATATGCAGAACGGCCGCTGAGGGAAACTTCTGAGGCTGCAGAGAATTAATGCCCCAGGGAGGTAAATGGTGACACGGGGGGAGGAGGGCCCAAAGGATGGAGTAGCTTTCGCTACTAAAGTAGTCATTCCCAAAATAACTTTTGTTTCTCCAATACCAAAACTATGTTTAGTTAAGATTTTACAAATGAAAATCTTAATAATCATGAAAAAGAGAAATAAAATATCGTTGACAGTGTTAAATACTAACGTGGCTATTTAACTTAATGGCACTGCACATGCCGATAAATCCTAAGGGAACCCTCCCCCGCTCTTCCTAGTGGGATAAACAGGGTTTGTCACATTGAGAGAATATTCTATAGTGCAGGAATAATCAGAACATATTGTTGGATACAATTTTCTATCATTTACTTTTTGATGTCAAACAAAAGTAAAGCTCAGTACACAATTTAGTCATGGGTGGAAGGAGAATTAGGCACATAATGCGAACTACTTTCGGAGGTAAAAGTTGAGGGAAATGCGCCTTGCACTAATTCACATTGTTCACTGCCCTTACTGATGCGATGAAAGGATTTTGATTTTCATTATTATGTACTTTGCATGTTGCTTGTATTAAATCAATGGGCTACTTACCTCCTTGTTTTTCCTGCAGCTGATCTAAAAGGCTTTTTGAAAGAAAACTGAACTGGCGCAGACAAAGACTGATTCTTCATCCATCTGACATGTCACGCCAACAAATGGGGTTTTGTGCACTCTGTCAGTGTCTTAATCAGAGCGTCACGCCAGCCCGCAGCACCTTCCCGGCTCCCAGGCCTCTTCCAGCACTTAATCCTTCAACTTGTGTACCTTGTACCGACATTCAGATGAGGGCCGATAACACCAGAGATTTACATGTTTCTGTCATCGCCCGGATTTGTCACACATCCCCCCCGGCGGCTCCCGCCCCAGCCCGGGCAGCAGCGCTGGGAAGGGAGGGGACAGCTCGCGGGTGCCCTGGCTGGGGCAAAGCCTCTCGTCAGGTGGGCTTCCAGTGCTGGGGGGCTGACACGGGGATAGGTGGGTGGGTGGGTGGGTGGATGGATGGATGGATGGATGGATGGATGGATGGATGGATGGATGGACGGACGGACGGACGGGTGGATGGATGGGTGGATGGATAGATGGATGGATGGATGGATGGGTGGATGAACGGATGGGTGGATGGATGGGTGGATGGATAGATGGGTGGACAGATGGATGGGTGGACGGATGGATGGGTGGGTGGATGGGTGGGTGGATGGATGGATGGATGGACGGACGGACGGATGGACGGACGGGTGGGTGGATAGATGGATGGATGGATGGGTGGGTGGATGGATGGAGGGGTGGATGGATAGATGGATGGATGGACAGATGGATGGACGGATGGATGGATGGACAGATAGATGGACGGACGGATGGATGGACGGACGGATGGGTGGGTGGGTGGATGGATGGATGGATGGATGGATGGATGGATGGATGGATGGATGGATGGATGGATGGACGGATGGATGGGTGGATGGATAGACGGATGGATGGATGGATGGATGGATGGATGGATGGATGGATGGATGGATGGATGGACGGATGGATGGGTGGATGGATAGACGGATGGATGGATGGATGGATGGATGGATGGATGGATGGATGGATGGATGGATGGATGGATGGATGGATGGACGGACGGATGGGTGGATGGATAGATGGATGGATGGATGGATGGGTGGATGGACGGATGGGTGGATGGATGGGTGGATGGATAGATGGGTGGACAGATGGATGGGTGGACGGATGGATGGGTGGGTGGATGGGTGGATGGATGGATGGATGGATGGACGGACGGACGGATGGACGGACGGACGGGTGGGTGGATAGATGGACGGACGGATGGGTGGGTGGATGGATGGATGGACGGATGGATGGACGGATGGGTGGATGGATGGATGGATAGATGGATGGACGGACGGATGGATGGACGGATGGATGGATGGATGGATGGGTGGATGGGTGGGTCAGTGGATGGGGCTCAGCCAGGCAACAGGGATGGAGGGACCTGCGGCCCCCATGCCAGGGAGGACAACAAGCTGCTGGCAGTCCTCCATCCCCTCAGGCAGGCACTGGGCTTGGGGAGGGATGTCCCTGCCTGTGCCAACCCCCTGGAGCACAGGGTGTCCCCAGATCCCCCAACCCCGGGCTCTGCACCGCTTCCCTCCACCCAGGCTGCACCTGACCAGCAGCACCTGATGGGTCTCCAAACACAGGGAGAGTTGTGAAATGCATGAAACAAATCCAGAGCTGAAGAAAATGCTCCTTTGGGACACCCTTCGGACACCCCTCAGGTACCTCCTGGGGGGCAGTCGGTGACCCCGCTGTCAGCCCACTGCAGCGCTCTGTCCCCAGGGGTGGGCACCCAGCTCCCTGCCCGCTGCAGCCGGGATGGTGGCAGAGCTTGGGGACACTTCAGGAGCACCCCGGGTTCTTCAGGAGGCCAGGTCACCTTGGAGCCTTGGTGCAGACAAGCCCTTGGCTGAGTTTCTGAGGGAGCTCTGTGACAGCTCTGGGGCACCAACAGCAGAAGGACACGGAGCTGCTGGAGCGGGGCCAGAGGAGGCCCCGGAGATGCTGGGAGGGCTGGAGCCCCTCTGCTGTGGGGACAGGCTGAGAGAGCTGGGGGGGTTCAGCCTGGAGAAGAGAAGGCTCCGGGGAGACCTTCCAGCCCCTTCCAGGCCCTCAAGGGGCTCCGGGAAAGCTGGGGAGGGACTCTGGAGCAGGGAGGGGAACCATGGGACAAGGGGGGATGGTTTTACCCGGAAAGAGGGGAGATTGAGATGAGACATTAGGAAGAAGTTGTTTGCTGTGAGGGCGGTGAGCCCCTGGTGCTGGCACCAGCCCACGAAGGGGGGGTGTGACTGTCCCGGCTGCAAATCCGCAGCTCGCCAGCCCATTCACACTCTGCAGGCTGGGCATTAGCCAATATCCTCTATGTGTGCATACTGCTGAGAAAATGGAATTTAAGCTCTCGTTGGTATTCCTTTTTGCTATAAAAATAAACAAACGAGCCGCTGCACACCCTACCCCCTGCACTGCAGTGCTGCGTGCCCCCCGGGTGGCAGCCGGCCGCTGCTGAGCCGAGCTCAGCCTGGCGCTCCCAGCTTCCCCGGCAGCCTTGCTGCCAAGCACATTTTGGAGAAGGAGAAGGAGAAGGAGAAGAGAAGGAGAAGGAAAAGGAGAAGGAGAAGGAGAAGGAAAAGGAAAAGGAAAAGGGAAAAGGAAAAGGGAAAAGGAAAAGGAAAAGGGAAAGATGCTAAGGACAAGGATTAAACCTAGCAGCCTCAGCCACTGCCAGAGGGACGTGACCCCGCACTTGGGCTCAGGGCATGGTGCTGCCGTCCCGCGGGGGGGGCGGCTGCCGAGGCGGGGGCTCCTTGTGGGGTTTTACTGGCACCCCCGGGACACTGCATCTGGTCCAGCAGAAATAGAAGTTGTGACACAAGGTGGGTTTTGGCAAAACAGAGGTGGAGCCAGTTCTCTCCCTGTCCCTAAACGCTGTCTGGATCCACCTGAAACACCTTGTTGGGCCACAAGCAAACGGCGGTGTTGGGTGCCAGGGCGTGCGATTCCGGCCTGGCCGTCGCAGAGCAATCCAGATCCGTGTTCTTCCCTTTCGGAGGCCTGACTGCGAGATGCACCACGTCCCGTCTCACAGCACCTCGCTCATCTGACCCGAGTTTAGGAATAGTTTCGTCCCCTTCCCCCAGCTCAGCCCGCTGGCCATGCTCCCACCTGGGGGGGCTGCAGGAGACGTGGGCACCGACCCCGGGGGGTCTGCTCGGGGCTCTCACCCCGCTGGGACGTGCCTGCGTGCTCTGGCAGCAATGCCAGTCCTCCCGGAAAAAAATCCCAATGCATTCACAAATCTTAAATTAAGCACCAAGGGTTCAAGAAACGCCAGGGAAAAGCATAAAATCATAGAATCACAGAACGGCTGGGGTTGGAAGGGGCCTCAAAGCCCATCCAGTGCCACCCCCTGCCCTGGGCAGGGACACCCCCCACCAGCCCAGGTAAATGTCACCCTGCAGCGGCCCAATGCAAGTGTGTGCAGATTGCCACGGCAGATGGGCACAAACATCCTCTGGGAATGGCAAAATAAAACACCAGAGGACAATCCTCACGGCTGAGCACATCGGGTTTGTTTTGCAGCACTTGTAATAAGACTCCAGGCGCTTGGTGCAGAAAACAGCCACGGGGAGGGAACACAACTCTGCTTTTATTTCCGTGACGAAAATCCCACCAAACTGCCTGTCACGGCCCCAGCTTCACCTGTCCTGTGTCCCACCAGCCTTTCAGCATCCCCCGGGCCATTGTCTCCCGAGATGCGGACATGCAGCCAGCTCTGCGCCCGCACCGTGCTGGGATCATGTCGCTCTCCATGCGGCATCCCTCCCGCCCACCCGGCGGCTGGCATCGGCATCGGCATCGCCAACCCAGCACTCCCCGGCGCCCGCCCTGTGCCGCCACATCCCCCAGCCCCGCCACCAGCCAAAATGACGGCCAAGAGGGGCGAAAAGGCTTCACAGCCCATGGGATGCTGCCTGGAGAAATAAAAAAATGCTAATTCAAAGGCTTCAGAAGCGAGAACGCGAAAGAAAAAAAAAATGCTCTGCAGAGAGTAAGATATAAAGTAGAATATTCCAGCCTTATCCCAGGCTGACTCCCAAATGCCGGCGTGTCAGCGGCACAGACCTGTCACGGGGTACAATAAAAAAGTTGTAATTCACGGCAGAGTAAAGCGTAGCATCTATTCTGTGCGACTGTAATGCTTACATATAATCACTCCGACACATATTTTAAAGTACATTATGCAATACATAAAAAATAATGATTTTGAGACAAATTAAGCCATAACAGCCTCAAATCAGTTTGCCTACACAGTTAATATGTTGATTAATGTCCTGTTAGGACTGAGACACTCATTTTTATCTCATTATTCAACTCAGTGTTTTCCCATAGCTATTGAATAAAAATGTAATTATTGCTCTAAATTATGTTATTATTAACTTTCACATGGTGTTTCTTGATAAACAGCAGCACAAACAGAGGGCTGCTGGTGGTGAGGAGACAGGGATAAAAAATGCTTAAACAAATCGAACTGTTTATTGGCACGACTTTTCACGTCAGTGTCACAGAAACAGCCGGCTGCGCCACTAGAAAGCGGGCAGTGTTTTGCACAACACACAAGCACAAGAGGGGACCCCAGAACTCCAGGTTTTCCCATCAAAGTGCCCGGGAGGCTGGGTCCAGCAAGGCCGTTGGCCGAGGCACAGGAGGGATGGGGGGACGCGGCTCCGCTCCTGTCCGCGGGTCCAATCCGCCACCTCCCCCGCGCCCCAGCTCTTCCTCTGGAAGGGCAGGTCCTGCGCACTCATGCCCGGTCTCACCGCCTTTGGTCACCGAAACCGCAGCTGGGCTCTGGAACGCAGAATTGGCACTCACGAGCAATAGCTATCGGTACCAAAACCAACATGACTGTCCGTTTCAAGTTTCATTATCTCCTTGAGAGTTGCCAAAATTCAACATAGCTGGTAAGTCAAGAGGTAGAAACTCTTGAAAACAAAATGAAAGAAAATCTTTTTCAGGGCTTAAATTTCGTATGGAAGGAAAGCCAAGGTGTTTCCAGTTTTTTGATTGATTCTAAAATATTTTTTCAGGGTTTTTCGTTTAATCAAATGAAGTGATATTAAAAAAAAATAAAAATCAGCCATTGTTCTTTTTGATGTCTCACTCCAGACAGATTTTTTTTTAATAATGAATTGCATGAAGAGCGTGGCTTCAAACCCACCTACCGGAGCATCTTTGCTGGATGCTCATTTGAAGGAGTGTAAAACGGGGGAAAAAATCATATTCCCCAAAGAGAAACACCTTTACTGGGGGACATAAACTCTTTGAGAACTTCCCAGGCATCCCGACCATTCCCAGCACTTTCCTGACTGCCGGGAGTCTCTGCCCAAGAGCAGCTTTCCAGGGCGCTGGGTGTCCCTGGGGCTGGAGCCCTGGGCAGGGACCTGCTGGTGCTGGGCTGGGACTGGTGCTCACCAGCTTGGCACCGGCACCGGCATCGACACCAGCATCAGCACCGGCACCCGCACTGGCATTGACACCGGCACTGGCATTGGCCCTGGAATTGACACCACCACTGGCATTGGCACTGGCATCGACACCAGCACTGGCATCGGCACTGGCATGGCACCAGCACTGGCATTGGCACCAGCAGGAGCACCGGCACCAGCACCGGCACCGGCATCGACACCAGCATCAGCACCGGCACCAGCACTGGCACCGGCATTGGCACTGGCATTGGCACTGGCATTGGCACCGGCATTGGCACCAGCACTGGCATTGGCACCAGCACGAGCACCGGCACCAGTATCGGCACCAGCATCAGCACCAGCACTGGCATCGGCACTGGCATCGGCACCGGCATTGGCACCAGCCCCAGCCCCGGCGAAGCCGCAGCCCTGCGAACTGGCGCCTGCCTCACAGCCCCGAGAAGGAAGAGCCGTGGGCGCACAGCCGTTGTGGAGGAGGTATAAGGGATGCTTAGCTTGATTGAGAAAGGTTAATTACATGTGAAATGAGACTGGGATTCAGACTCTGTTTGCTCTAGATTTTGTGTAATGTTATATCAACATTGGGATTCTCTGTTATTCTATTAACAAAATAAACTCATTTTGTTTGGTTTCATTTTACTGTTGTTTTAATCCCACTGAACATTTATACTGTTATTTAATTTTACTAAACATGTGTGGATAGTAAAATACCTACAGAATTAAACTACCCAAGGATATTAAAGTGATCCAGTTCTCATAGAGATTTGATCTGCTAATTAGCCACACCAATTTTATGGATCATTGCAGCGCACTTAAAATGTATTGTTATATGTTCATAATCTTTTCTTAATGAGCTTTTATTGAGAGCACGGGCCAGCCTCGGTGCAACGTTCAACAGAGGGGTTTTTTCAAACCCTGTCTGCCTGCGCCTGGTGAATCACAGCACAACTCTGCGCGAGAACCCGCCGGAGAAGAGTTATTAATTGCACCCGGGATGGGGCCCGGCGGGTGACGCACGGCGAACGGAGCGGGGATGGGGGCCGGCTCGCAGCGGCTGCAGGACACGGCCCTGAGCATCCCTCCCGGCTCTGCATCGGGGCCCCGCCGCGCCCCAGAGGGAGGAACCTCTCCGAAAGTGGGATGAATCCAGGTGCAAACCCCCTGTGCTGGGTCAGCTCTGCTGCCCTGACCCTCTCCCTGCACAAGGGGCCGGCTGGGACCCGCGGGAGAGCTGGGGGTGCTTTCACCCCGGGGTGTTGGTGGGTGAGCAGCTCAGCATTCAGTGGCAACGAGCGCATCCCCAGCAGCGTGGGCAGCAGGGCCGGGGGGGATTCTGCCCCTCTGCCCCGCTCTGTGAGACCCCCCTGCAGTGCTGCCTCCAGCTCTGGGGCACCAACAGCAGAAGGACACGGAGCTGCTGGAGCGGGGCCAGAGGAGGCCCCGGAGATGCTGGGAGGGCTGGAGCCCCTCTGCTGTGGGGACAGGCTGAGAGAGCTGGGGGGCTCAGCCTGGAGAAGAGAAGGCTCCAGGGAGACCTTCCAGCCCCTGCCAGGCCCTCAAGGGGCTCCAGGAAAGCTGGGGAGGGACTCTGGAGCAGGGAGGGGAGCCATGGGACGAGGGGGAAGGGTTTTACACTGACAGAGGGGAGACTGAGATGAGATGTGAGGCAGAAATTGTTTGCTGTGAGGGCGGTGAGCCCCTGGCCCAGGTTGCCCAGAGAAGCTGTGGCTGCCCCATCCCTGGAGGGGTTCAAGGCCAGGTTGGACGGGGCTTGGAGCAACCTGGGGCAGTGGGTTGCAGGAGACGTGGCGGCACACGCTGGTCCTGGGTCCATGGCGGTGCCCAGGGCTGAGTTTTGTGCCGGGGTGGATGGGGCAGTGGCACAGCTGAGGTGCAGTGTCGGGGCAAGCGCAACCCACGGCGGCTCCCCGGGATCCCACCCGTCCCATCCTGCCCTGGCCCTGGGGGCTCCCACAGTCCTCGGCCCCTTTGCCGTCGAGGGGTTGCTATTTCATTAATTAGAGACCACAGAACGGAGAGCTGAGGAGTGAATTGTAGATCACGGAGTGTGCTGTTCGGCGCTGGCACGGGCTCATTTAACAATTCAAGGGTCACTACCTGCAAAAGTGAGGACACAGCTTACAAGCGCGCGGATCCAGCCAGTTACAATGTGCGCATCGGGATAATGAACTTAAAACAATCGCAATTAGCAGGCCGAGACAAAGGATTAAAATTAAAAATGAATGGTGCGGTGCGTGCAGTTGCTTGTAGAGCAGCGCTAAGCCCCGCTTAATCCATTTTAATTGGGCGCGGGCCGGGCGGCGGGAGCGCGGCGGCGGCGGCGGCTGGGCAGCGGCGATACACCGGCCTCCCGCGGCGATAAGGGCCGTCACGGGGCCGGGGGGCGCCCGGTGCCCACCCCCCCGGGGAGCGGGTGTCAGCGTGTCCATCAGATGGCGGGCGGCGGGGGGAGCGGGGCTCCCCGCCATTGTGCCGCCGTTGTCATTGACTGATCAGGCCTTTTAAGCGCGCTTTCAGAGTCAATGAAACCACCTGAATAGATGAAAGGCAGACAGCTCCTGACAAACAAGGGGCTGCGGAATATTCATTGTGCATCTGCGAGGGAAAGATTAATGTATTAGAAATTAAAATGGGCCCGGGACGTATGATCTTGCTCTAACACTTGGCCAGACCTGTGTCACCCACCGCGAGCGCCTGAAGTCGGCAGACAATCCTGCCAAGGTAGCGGGGAATCATTAAGCATCCGGCTATTGTGCGCGGTGAATAATAAAACTTTCCCCCCTATTCTTTGCCCGGAGCTGACAATGAATAATTCTGGAGCTATTTGCAATGTTAACAGCACCTATCTTGCCCATCCATTCCTTTACGATAAGGATGGAAATATGCATTTCAACAGTCTGCACAGATAGTGATTCACAGGCGCTTCAAAGGACACCTGCCACTCAAGCGAAGGGCTGTCAGTCTCCCACCGCCGACGCTGCCAGGAAAATGGCGAAAAAGATTATCTGCACTTTATTTCTTTTTTCCTCCGATTATAACACTGTTACATTTGCCATCAACTGACAAGTGATTTACACTCGCAACTGTAATGTGTTTAAGCTAGAAAAAGCTATTCTCTTAGGCAGCCCTTATTCTTTCAAGGTTTACAACTGTATCAAATATACTATCGCAAATGTGATCTCGACCATACAGAATGCCATTATGGGAGATATTAGAAGCGTTTAATCTGTTTGCTAACATAAAGGTGACATTGATAAAGCCCTATCTTTGACGTCAGGACCCAGCCAGCTCAGCCTATTTTTACGGACCAGCCGCGGTTCCTGGGGGTGTGCCCGGCGGGTCTCCAAAGTTCCCCCCAGCAGGCACAGGGCTCGGATACGGCTCGCTGGGGGAAGTGTTTTCGGGAGGAGGGGTGAGTCTGGAGCGAGGGACTATGGTCCCCCACAAGGAAGACGACCAAGGGTGTACGTGGGCTCCCAGTGTCCGTGTTACACCAGGAGACATGTCCTGGCGCAGTGACATCGGGACAAAGCTGAAAGTCCCTCCAGTGGCATTTCTCATGGCCCATGGCCCCCCAGGAGCGAGGTGCCCCATGGCTGTGCCATGCGAGCAGAGCTGTCGGACTCGTCCCCATGTCCCTGTGCCATCCCTATGCCCCACCTGTGCCCCGGGAGCCCCTGGGCAGCGGTTGAGCTTTCGGAGACGAACCCTTGGGCAGGGCCAAAAGCAGGGGCAGGTGGTCCCCAGGTCCTGCTCCTGCAGCCCAGCGCTGGCTGTGGGGGCAACGTGTGCCTGGGGAACAGGCAGAGCTGCGGGGGGGGTATTCCCATCAGCTCAGCTGCGGGACCCCCGGCACCACCGTCCCTGCAGGACCCACTTTACCCCACAGCCCTTTATCCAAGAAGCAGCTGGGGGGATCAGCCCTGGCTCCCGGTGCCTGCGGTGACGCCCCCAGCCAGCCGAGCCCCAGGGAGGGAGAGCAAGCGGTGAAACAGGACAGGAAGGTCTGGAACCCCCCACAGGCTGCAGCACAACCCAGGAAATTCCTGCGCCTAGGTCGGGGCAACCCCCGGTATCCATGCAGGCCGGGGATGGATGGAGGGATGGAGAGCAGCCCCGAGGAGAAGGATTTGGGGGTGTTGGTGGGGGAGAAGCTCAACATGCCCCAGCAACGTGCGCTGGCAGCCCAGAGCCCCCCTGCATCCTGGGCTGCATCCCCCATCCCCGGAGGTGTTCAAGGCCAGGCTGGACGGGGCTTGGAGCAACCTGGGCTGGTGGGAGGTGGCACTGGATGCACCCCCAGGGCAGGGGGTGGCACTGGGTGGTCTTTAGAGGTTCCCTCCAACCAGAACAATTCTATGATTTGATGATTCAGTGATTTGATGATTCTATGGAACAGCCATGCGCACTGCACCCCTCAAGCAGCTCTCCCAAAGGGGGGTCCCTGGGGTGGGTCAGGCTGTGACACTCCGTGGTACTTCATACTCGGGAGGAGGGTTTGTTCAGAAGCGACCGTGAGCTGGTTGCTCCTCCGCCCCCACCATTGCCCCCGCACCCAGCAGCCCCACGCGCGGCAGTCCCACGGCCCCACCGCAGCTCCTGCGCCTGGGGACGCAGCAGGACAGGAATGCTGTCCCGGTCACCCCCGGAGGACGAGGGGATGGCCACGGGGTCGCTGCCCAGCTCTGTGCTCTCAGGGACGCTAAATATAGTTAAATACCACCGTTACAGCAGATGCGCCTGCAGAACGCTTACAGACCCTCATACACGTATCCACACACATATTTATAAAATAATCTGGTTTTCCGAGCATCGGCAGCCAACCAGTCAGTGCCGTGCCCCCCCGCCGAAGGCAGAGCCTGCCCGGGATTCCCCCACCCTGGAGACCCCCGGGCAGCCACGGCCCTTCCAGCCGATCAGTCCCCTCTTGCTCCGCTCTGCGTTATCCCAGCGGAAAAACAAACAAGAAATAAAAAACCCACCACTCTGCTCACATTTATCTTAAATATTTTCCAGATTATTTGCTTCAAATTCTTCCTCGACAGTGGTCCTATTGTGGCACCTAAGCGGACTCCGCCAGCATCAAGGCCCCGCTTCATCAATGTTCACTTTCTTTCAGCCCCAGAGTCGCCGGGGAGTGACCCAGAGCCGCTGCGGCTGCGCCCGAGTTCTTCCCATTGCACAAATAGTTTTAGTTCGGGAGGAACAAACGCCGATGTGTTGTGTGCCCTGGCTGGCACGGCTCCCGTGGGCACCAGCCACGCCAAGCGCCGGCCGAGGGCTTGGGGACGGGACACAAAACACCCCAAAAGCTGCCCGGGTCCGTGCGCTCGCAGCGGGTCCATGGGGCAGGGTCCGTGGGGCAGAGGGAGGGCGGGCAGGACCCCCCAGTGGTACCGGGCACGAACATCCCCTTTGGTGCCGGCACCACAGCATCACCAGCGTGGCGCTGAGCACCGTGTCTGGGCAGGGACATGGGTCCCGCTGCTGCCGCCCGGACCCGCTGGTGAACCTCCGCCATGGCTCACCGGGACCCATGAACCCCGGGTAATGAAACATGGACTAATTAACAATCTAGTCTGATGGGACAATCTGGAAAGCGGCCCCAGCCTGAGCCATGCGGGTGCCCCTGGAGCCCTGCCAGGCAGCTGGTGCGGGGCACCCAGCCCATCCCGTAGGCGGCTCCTCTCTGCGAGGGGCACCGTCCCCCCATGGGACCCGGGTGACCCCTGTGCCGGACAAAGCAGGTATTTTCCTCCCGGCTCTGCAGCGTGGCACTGCTGGCGATGCCGATGCCGGAGGCACTGACTCATGGGGTTCCATCCACAGGTGATGTTCCTGCCTCGCCGCCCCCGCACCGGGCACCTGTGCCCCCGCCGGCAGCCCCGGGACAGCCCCGCAGACCCCTCTGCTCCACACACACCCCGGCCTCAGCTGCATCCAGGTAACATCCCGCCTTTTCCCAACAGCTCCATGCACGGATTTTCCCGAGTTTCCTCAGTGTCAAATCCAACCCTGCCCATCATTAACGTGGGGCTGTTGCCTACCCTCCGGCGCCTTGCGCCTGTGGTTGAGTCTGTTCTCCATTTTGCCACAAAAAGCGGTAAACAGCTTCCTTTGTAGAGCCGGCTGAAGTGGAGAGAAGATCAAACGTAGCCACGGGTGAGTCCCTCGTGAATGTACGGCCACTTCGTGGTTTCCACAGCAAACTTTTAAAGCCAAGCAAGGAGAGGGGAAATACTCCGAAATGAAGAACATGCTCTTTACCAACAGGCAACAACAAAGCCCCTCGCCGCAGGCAGCAGGCCACTCGCTGGCCGACTGGCACTTATTTCCAATGTCGCCAGGGGGACTGGAGGGGAACTATTAAGATATTAAAGAGCCAGTGGAAACAAGGCCAAAATGCGAGTGACAGTGGCCGTGGCCGTGGCATGGGCGGCACGAGCAGCGGAAGGACACGGTTTCCTCCTGCTGACTGTTGGGTGCCTGGTGGCCGCGATGCTGGTCCCGGCTGGGACTTACACCCTGCACACGATTTCCACGAGGCTCCTGAGGTCATTTACGTTAGGGCTGGGCAGGGCAGAGTCCCCGCCGAGCGGAACGAAGATGTTTTTAATTTGTCATTGCTCGGGGGAAAGGCCAGCGTGGAGAGAGGGAGTGGGAGGGGGTCTCCCGGGCTGGGCCGCAGCAGGACGGGCTGGAAACCTCTCCCGGGAGGAAAACGCGACCACCAGCCTGATGCCCTCCCTCTGCACCCGCCTTTGGGGTGCGCTGGGAATACATGTGCTCTTAAACGGTCCCACGCTGCTTGCAGCAGGCTCTTCTCTTCGCGGATGGCACTTATTTCCAATGTCGCCAGGGGGACTGGAGGGGAACTATTAAGATATTAAAGAGCCAGTGGAAACAAGGTGTCTGCTACACGATTTTTGAAAGTAGAGCACAAATCAACCCTCAAACTCGCAGTCTATCTGCAACATCTGCACTTGTGCGCGTTGCAGGGACGCGGGGCCAGGGTCACGCTTGCAGGGACGGCAAGTGACACCGCAGCGCTTCATATTTATTCTCTCTCGGTGACTCCCGTATAAAATTTGCTCGGAGTAAAAGTCAGAGCCAAAGTTTTATGGCTATGAATGCCGCAAACTTGACCTCGTACCTGAGGAATCATGCGGTGGTCCTGCTGCTTCGCAGGTTGCCAGCAGTAAAGATTTGAGAATCAGGAGCGGGCAGCTTCATTGCTAATTCATGAGAGGGCAGGAAATGCAATTTGCTCTCCTCCGTCACAGCCAGGTTCTGCTTTCGTGCCTCCACTCCGTGAGGGATGGCTCATTTCTCTGCTGAAGCCGGCACGCCAGGAATGTCACGGCACCTTCTGGGACCCCGTGCCAGCATGGGCCCAGGTCCCTGCTCCCCACCGGGGGAAGGGGAGCGGGAGCGGACCGGGCACAGCTGCCCCTCACACGTGGAGGCAAGTTGTGAAAGTTTTACCTTCAAAATACGGCGTTTTTCAAAACGGTTAATTTTCATCCTATGGGACGAGAGGGTTGAATTTTCTGCTGGAAGTGATTTTTTGAAACAACTTTTTAATCTTCAAAAACTCTCAGCAAAATATGAAAATAGCAATAGTCTAGACTTTTGTGTTTCAGTGGCTTCGGCAAATAGCGAGCACCCAGGGGCACCATCCCTGCGCCGTGCCGGCTGCTGGCGAGTCCCCAGCCCCGTCCTGCAGCAGGACAGGGATCTCGCCGCGGAAAACTCTGTGGTGTAGAAGGAGACACCTCCACCAAATGTCCCTGACAATGACAACATGGAGTGGCATTGCCGAATAAAAAATCTGAAGACGCAAAAAGCTACAGGATTCCTTCTCCCTTCCTTCCTTCCTTCCTTCCAAACCCAGGATCCCAACACAGCTGCTTTTTCAACAGATCACCTCAAAACCAGTTTTAAGCCAGTTCTGCAGCAGTGGAACCCTGTTCTTCAATGGTGGTACCCAGTTCTGCAGTGGTGGATCCTCCCTCTCGCCCATGAGCGAAGCCGGCGTGGAGGTTCCCATGCTCCCAGCATCTCCCCAGGCCCCGCCCTTGGAGCAGACCCACTCCCTCGGCCAGGACCGTGGGCTTCTTCTGACCCTGCTGGTTTGGGAACAGTGACCTGCAATTGTCAGCGTAGAGTGGAACTGGGTCGATGAGGCCCCATCAACAAAAGGCCGCCTTGTCGGGTCGCCCGGGTCTTGTCCCTGTGTCCCTCCCACAGCGCAGCGTATAATCGACCCCGTTACGCCGCAGAACTAAAAGGGAAGAAGCTACGGATCAGGGTGGAGACGTGTCGATGGCTGCGAATAAAGCGGATTTTGTTCTGAGGGAGCGATATTTTTAAGACCACGTCTTTGACCCGCGGGCAGAGGTTACGGTCCCCTCGCAGAGCCGGGTTCTGCGGACCCCGTCCCCGGGGGAGGTGGGATGTTCCCGATGCCGATCCCTGCCGACGCTGCGCCCGACCCAGCCGGCGGCCGCCCCTTGGCAGCATCTGGTTGTGTACAAACGTTTAGAGCAACATGTGCTGTAGGTTACGAAAACACACAGGGATCCCCTTCCAGCGATTTATTCCCCTGGATGAGGGCGGAAAGCGGTCTGGTTTATGTGGGCAGGTCTTCAGCTTAACAGAAGAGCCAGTTCAGCCTCCGCCCCACTAAATTATCCGGCGAGGGCTGGACCCTATTTTTCTTTTGAAGACGAACAAGGGCGCTGAAATAATTTGTGGATCTGGGTTCCTAATATTAAATAATTCTTACCATTTAAAACAGTTTTTGTAGGAAATATTTTATAGTTAGAGAAATAGTTTTTGACATTTTGGGGGGGAAAAGAACAATGGACCGTTTACAGGTCTACACAGTAGATTAATGAATCTAATTGAGTCTGTAGGGAAATGCTTCAGTTTAACTACTGGAACTAATTTATACATTCACTACATCGTAATAAGTCAATTTAAGTTTCTGGAAATAAAACTGGATATCCTGGGTATAGATTTGAACTATAAATTTCTGCAAGAAAGGAGTCTGTGTGTTCATTATACATTGTAAAATTACCATATGGACCTGTCAACACTTCTTAGCACAGCTTTGTAATAATGTCATTTAGTTTAACATTGTAATGTGCCAACTGAATTAATGCGTATGACACAATGAATGCCTCCCAACCGCTGGTTCTGGGGAGGTTTGCAACTTTTAAAAGATGTTTCTTATGCAAAAGAGTCTTGCCTGTATTTGCACAGCTAATATCTGGCCTTTGATGGGGTATTATCAGCATTGACGAGCGGCAGAGAACTGTTCCGCTCCCAGCGACTACTTCTGAACTTTGAGGAATGGGGATGGGTGTGTTGCAAACGCAACAAAATCCTAATTACCGTCAGCGGGACACGGTGCCGGTGCCCCCCTGCCAAGCCGCACCTGAAAGCACCTCTTTTTCCTCTCGCTGTCGCTGACGAATTTCTCCTCCCTTCCCTGTTACTGGGGGCTCCGTGGCCGCTGCTCGCTGTTGGCCGCGCGGGCAGGAGGAAAGACGCCCCTTGGTCCGAATGGCTCAGTGCCTGCCGCGCTTCTCATTCCCCGCTTCCCATAACTTGCTCGTAATAAACACCCTTTTCATTCGTCCAGCCAAAACGTAAAAGTCCTGGGCGGCAAACGGCGCTGGTGCTGCTGCCTGCGGGGCAGAGAGCAGAACGGCACTTGGGGCCAGCGCCCGAGGCGTTTGCCAGCCGCTGCCCAGCTGCCAGCCCCGTTGGGAGCCACACGGCCGGGCTGGGTGCCCGCTGGCCCTGCGGGGGACACGGGGCACCCCTGGGACCGTGGGACCCTGGGACCAGCCCCCACGGTGTTCCCGCCCCGGCAGCCCAGACCTCCCGCCGCGCCGGAGCAGAGGGGAGTCTCTCCCGAGGGTGCTCAACAGAAATCAAGCGGCGTTTGGCCCTTTGTCCTTTATTTGTCTACTTCTTTTATTTCACCCCCTCCTCCCTGCGCCTATCAGCAGCCCTGCTGGAGGGACACGAGAGATTTCATAAAATATTACGGCATTTGGCCGGATGAGGCGGGGGGAGGTGGGCTGCTCCTTAAAGGCGGAAAAAAATAAACTTGCTAATCTGCCCATAATTGGGCTACAGGCATCCAAGTGTGAAAGCTTCCCGCTCTCCTCGCCTGTGAGGGGCACGGCCGCCGTTTGTCGGAGCAGCCTGGCGCTGGCTCCTGGTGTGGCCGCAGCATCGCTCACCTGCCGGCTGCAGGGATGCTGCCCGATCTCCCTCGGGATGCCGGCTGAACAACCAGGCGAACAACTAAAAACCCTACCTCGGTGAATCAGCTGAACAGGCTAATCCCCACAAAGAGATCGGATTTAGGATTTGATTCTCGGGTTCTTATCCAATTGCACAAAGCTGCGCAGACCCAGCCGCGCCGGGGCTGCCGAGCCCCACGAGGAGGTGGCCAAACGCCGGGTGAGCGCTCGGAGCCGTCTCCGCACGCCTCCGCTGTGCCGAGTGCTCCCATTTGGAGTGAGGGTGGTGAAACAGACCCTTTTTTGGTAATTAAATATTGTAACTAAGGTTTTGCATCACTAATTATGTATTAAAATCCAGTAGTTATTTACATTTCTGCACTCTGATTTCTACTTAAAGCTATAACGGTTAATGTCACTACTTATGCAAACCTGATGGCATCTGCCTATAAAAGGATGATTATAAAAGATTAGCGCCTTACCTATAAATTCGTCTCACTAATAAGCAACACACTCATGATTGAAAGTCAAAGAGACTTTCGAAAGTAGTTGGATGTTTTATTTCCTTTTAAAAAAATTATCTGATGACAATGAAAGAAGTGCTTGCGAACAGCGTGTGTGTCAAAAGTAATAGTGCCGTGCGCTCGATAGTTCTGGAAAGAGTGATAAATAGCGGATCCTCAATTACGTCTTTGCTTTATTCCCCAAGTGACTTGTATTTTGGCTGATATACAGTCAATGTGATTGCAGTTGTTTCCCAATGCAAGGAAAATGCCCTTCATGAAAACGTTATTAATTACAGGGAGCTGTAATTGTGGGGAGGGCTGGAGGAGAGGCAGGGATGGAAGTGCCGCTTGGGCAGAGGGAGGCCGTGCTGGCCACCTGGGCTGGGCTACCACTGCCCGCCTGCACTTGCCAGCCCTGATGGCCACGGAAGCAGAGGGACGTCAAGAGGCAGCAAGTGCCTCGTCAGCGGGGACGGGAGGGGTGACGGAGGGAGGACCATGCCCAGCATCAATGGGAGAGGAACGCTGTTTGGGAGCCCCCCGGGGTCCTCCAGCCCCGGCCGCTGCACGGGGACGATAACCGTGGTGGAGAACCCCGGCTCTGAGGCGGTCCGCACAACCCAGTTCCACCCAGGCAGCCCTTTCTCGCCCCAGACGCTTCCCAGGCTTTTAACGCCATCCTCGCCCGTGGTCCCCTCCTCCGCCATGCCCAGGTACACCATCCCCTGTGCCAGCAGGAGCACAGGGCAGCGGAGCCGTCCCACGCCTCCGTCCCCAGGGACGGCTTGGCTGGAGCGGGGGCGAACAGCCCCTGCTGAAACCCGCCTGGCTCTTTCTGGAAAGGCCCGCTCGCTGTGTCCATAAAACAGGTTTTTCCATTTATCGTATGGCCCTTGTTTCCCTTTAATAAACCTGTAATTGTACATGCTCAGGGATATTTGCTATGCTTCACGCTTTGACATCTCCTGCATGAACCTTATCCAGGTTAAGAGAGGTCACTAGTCAGTAATGATTTCCCAAGAGCCCAAAACCAGAATCCATTTTTTTATTTGGAATATGTTTTATTTAATTAACCGCCGAATCAGGGAGACGGTGTTCCTACCGGTATAGGAAATAGAAAATTCCTACCGGAATAGGAAATATTTCAGCAAATTTCCAGCCAGAGAATTTCTCCCTCCCCCGGCAAAGCCGCCCGCTGCGCGTGGCGCGCAGTGCCCACAGCACCCGGCGCTGGGCTCCTGCTTCCTTTCCCCCCTCTTCTCCTCTCTCTCCTTTTAATTATGAAAATCAAGGAACCCATAATTCCCATGACAGCTGTGACTACATTCAGACTTAACCATAAACTATGCAGCAAATGCTTGGTTTGTAGGAAATCATGTTCTATAACATATGTTTCTCATTATGGGGTAAATTTGCAAAAGTCTAAGGCTCGTTTCTCCTGCAGGTGGGAAGGCAGGCCATGCATTCCCTGCTACCTGCTTTGCACCTGTAGCCCAGCCTTTGGAAACACGGGCGTGAGACTCACTGTCGTAAGGGGAGACCTCGCAAGGCCGGGGGAGACCTTCTCACTCTCTACAGCTCCCTGAAGGAGGGGGTAGCCAGGGTGGGTCGGTCTCTTCTCCCAAGGAACAGGCCATGGGACAAGAGGAAACGGCCTCAAGTTGCGCCAGGGGAGGTTTAGGGTGGATATTAGGAACAATTTTTACACTGAAAGGGTTATTGAGCATTGGCACAGGCTGCCCAGGGCAGTGGTTGAGGCATCATCCCTAGGGGTGTTTAAAAGACGGGTAGACATAGTGCTTGGAGATACGGTTTAGTGATGGGTTTTGGCAGTGTTAGGTCAATGGTTGGACTCGATGATCTGAAAGGTCCCTCCCAACCTGGACAACTCTGTGATTCTCTGATTCAATGCAGCTGGAGGAGGAATTCCTGCCCGTGGCCATGTCCATTGCATGGGCGAAGGGAATGTCTGCCTGGTGGGCACCTGTGGGACGGGCAGTGGTGAGTGCACCATGGTTGTTGGTGACAGAGAAGACGTTGCATGGGAATGCTGAGGTGGAAACACCAGGGTTAGCAGGAGATGGGGGTTTCTGTGCTCCCCCAGAGCTGACTTGCGTGAGCACGGCTGTCTCCACAAGGACAGGGACGGGGAACTACCCCTGAGCTCTGCCCCTGAGCCAAACCCTCCCTGTCCTTGCCCGGGGAGGAGGCACCACTTCGCAGGAATTGCAGCGTGAGATGTTTTGCCCCAGAGCTCTTTTCTAAAGTTCCCAGGTCAAAGCCTGCCTTGGCTTCATCAGCCCCCTTTGCCTGGCTGCTGGTGGCACCGACCAGGCCCCCCTGGACCCCAGCACCGTCCTCTGTGGACGTGCTGCTCGTATCCATCTGTGCGTGGCGTCCAGCTTTGCCCAGCTCTCCTGCTCAGCAGGCACGGGGAGCCCTCAGCACCCCCTGCTCATTGCATGGTCAGGGCACGGCGCACAGACCCCACACCCCGTGTGCCCTGTCCCGGCGGGTCCCGGAGCATCCCTGTCCCCTGCCCCGTCCCTCTGCCCCACGGTTGTGGGATTGCGGGCTGCACCCTCTCCGGCTGCGACTGCCCGCGTCTGGGCATGGGAGAAGGGGGTGGCTTTGCCCTGACACGAAACTGCGGGGGTCTCTGGGGGTCTCCCTGAAATCCCAGGGCTGCACAGCAGGATTTGGATTGTTCGGAACCGTCTCCCGAAACACCCCCAAAGCCCCCGCTCAGAAACAAGGGCCGCGGCACCGACAAACCTCCGGCGGCCGAAACTGGCGTGCGGAGGGTCGATGCGGGGCGGGGGGAGGTTCGCTGTCCCGCGAGCAGGCAGCGCGGGTGACCCCCCCCCGCGGGGCTGGCAGCGCCCGCGCCCCGTCCCGCAGCGGGTCACCGTCCCCGAGCCCCGGCGGCTCCGGCTGCACCCGCCGCGGGCTCCTGCGCCGCCAGGCAGGGCTCAGCCTCCGAGCCCTCCTCCGCCTCCGTCCCCGAGCAAAGAACGCTTCCTCCCCCTCCTGGCTGCTCTGCTCTCGGCCTTCCGCGGCGCCAGCCGCTCTCTGCGCTTCGCTGCCCTCCCTGCTCCCGCGGTCTCCCCCGTCCCTCTCCAAAACTCCTCGCTTCACTGTAAGTTCGAAAAAATTCAGCAGGAGCACGTTGCAAATGGAAAAGGGAATTTGTGTCGGCAAATTCACCAGCAAGAAAAATGAAAACAAACTTTCCGTTTCCCCTGGAACCGGCGGTCTGGGCTTTCCTTTTAGTTTCAGGGGGAGCGTTTTGCTGCAGGTAATTCTGTGGAGAAACGTGTTGCAAAAAAAGTTTGCTCGTGGCAGTCCCTCTAAGACATTGCAAAATGAGAGGGCCCTGTCTCCCGCAACACCCGCAGAGTAACTCTAACCTCGGTATCCCTTCCAAGAGCCTACTGGGATAGCTTATTTGATCCTCACTGCTCCATTTTTTCAGTTGAAATCTCTGCAAATTGAGACTAGAAATAAAGAAAAATAAAACAAAGTAATAGATGTAGAGAAGTATGTATTCTTACATGTATTATAAAATTGCTCCATCGGCTGTAAGAGCAGAGTTGCCATTAAGTATTAACTAGACAGGTATTAGCAACAGCCCGTGTCACTGCTCTAAAGGAAATCAATATACAACATAAATGCAAAATCAAAAGGTTCTTCCCCTGATGGTATCATCTCACCAGCACCGAACAAATAAACACCGCATCGTCTGTTACCGCTCCCCGGCCCCTCAACCTCTCCTGCGTCACCCAGATGTTCCAAGGCAGGCGCGTCGGAGGCCAGCACGGAGGACGGGTGGCTCGCTGTGGGGAGCGGCTGGTGGCCCATCCCTGCCTGGGCTCCGGCAGATGCACTGTAGCCCCAGCCCCTGCCGGTGCCGGCCACGCTCGGTGGCCACGGCACACGGAGGAGCACGATCCCCCCAGCCCTGGCATCGCTGCACAGTCACGCACCGCCACGGGCATCTTCCCGAAGGGCGAGTGGCCTTCCCAGCCTGACAGGACTGGTATTCCTGTACTTCTCAGCTGGGTGCGGTGTCATCCCAAAGCACAGCGCTTTATCTGCCGTATCTTCTCCAGGCAGCTCTAGGCATGGGGGGCTGAGCGGCCCCGCGGGAGCCCATCCCCGTGGAGCATCGCGGAGGACGAGCCCCTGCTGCCGCGGGCACGAGCACCGGCCGGCCGGGGCAGCGCGGGCGCAGGGCTGGGCACTGACCGGTACCCGCCTCCACCGCCCAGCTGGGCTAGAGCAGGTCTGCTGGATAGACATGTAATCTGGGCTTAATGACGAAGCCACGGGGGTGTGCTACCTCCCCTGGTAACTGCTCCATATGTTTAATTATGCTCGCTGCGAGGAAATTACATTTTCTTTCAAGGCTGAATTTGTCTAACCTCAACTTCCAAGCATAACTTTAAGTGAAGAATGAAGATTATATTTTTAGGATGTGTGATCATTTGCTGGGAGAAAGCATACAGAACACATAGCATATCAAGAGAAGCTGCCTCATTAGATTAATTAACTTGTGCAGGCGAAGCCTTACACGCCAGCTCTGGAAGGAGCGAGAGCCCTCAGCTGCCATCGCTCCCCGGGGAGGGGGAGCTGCAGGAACATTCAGCTTCTCACGGGCTTTGCAAGGGCAAAGTCCGGAGTGCGTGGCCCTGGTTTGCGGTATAAATGAATATACAGCTTCTCCTTCAGTCCACCCGGAACACGTGTAGGAACATATATAGCAAATATGTGCCCTTAAGGAATAGAAGAACAGGACCCATCCGTGGGAAATCACCCCCGGGCAGGACACCGGCTGCCGGCACCTCCCGTGCCATCGCCTGCCCCGGTGCCCACCTGCTTCCCGGCTCCGTCCCACCTTCCCGCCCCGTGCCGCCCGCCCCCTCCCCATCCCCGAGCCTTATAATTCAATGTCACGGGGGCCTATGTAATATTTAGGCGCGTATTACACTAAATTAATCTTAACATGAAAAATCTTTTGATTACACAGTACGTTTTTGTCATTGATTGATTAATTCATTTATTCATATAGTAATGCTATGTCCAACTTCTATTTATATTCAGTTGTAAGAGAAAGTTCCTATTCGTGTCAGAGGAGATGAATTAAAATGGTTATCACTGGTATTTGCCAGGCTGCTGTTTTGTGAGGTCCCATTACAACATGCACTTTCTCTCCCGCCCCAGCCGCCTGCCGTGACTCCCTGCGATTCCCGTCCTCCTGTGGCAGCCGAGGGGTCTGGACCCCAGCAGAGGCAGGGACCCGCTCCCGCAGGGGGTTCCGGGGAGCGCAGGGGGTCCCGGGGAGCCCGGGGGCTGGTGCATCTGCAGGGAGAGGTGCGCTGCACGCCCCCGCAGCGGAGGTGAAGGCGGGAGGCAGCGCGACACCGGGCGGCCAGTGGGACCCTGCCACCGGCACCCCGGCATCACCGTGCCGCCGGCTGTCAGCGCTGCCATGTTCCTTCCCGGGAAGCAATACCGCAGGGCCGAGCAACGCGAAAGGCTTGGTTGCCATGGCATGAGGCTGCCCTGGCACGGCAGAGATTCTTAATTTAAAAATAATGCTTAATTAATTTTAACTCTTTTATGGGCTCAAGCGTGCCATTAAGGCAGAGCCTCCAAGGGCCCCAGGGGGCAGTAACGGCGACGTCCACATCTCCCGCACCCCCAGCCCTGACCCCATGCCAGCCTGGAGATCCTGGAGGGAGCGACCGGGTCCCCCCTCCCTTCGCAGCCCGGCCCCCGCCACCGTCCCCCCGGTGCGGGGCCGGACCCCACCAGGCTCAGAGCCACTGCTCTGCCAGGGCTCCCCCACGGCGCTAACAACAAAGCCTGCTAAAATTATCCCCAGTGTGTTGTTTTAATTCCACACACAATAATGAAGCCATCAGAAAAGTGGTTGTGTACACACGAAATATACCTTCTGCTCTTTATATGTGTTTTTCTGAATTAAAGGGAATATAAAACCGGTGAGAAATCAACTTGGAAACATTCCCCTTTTGGGTAGAACAAAATTTCAAGCCAAGCAATATTAGCAAGGAAAGGAGAATCCACCAAGGAGCAGCTTCCCACACCCGGTCACTGCTCGTGACAGCAGCGGGACAGTGGGGGTTCGGTAGCCGGAGCCTCCAGGTGCCTGGTGGGCAGCGCGGCAGCAGCACCGGCACAGCCGGCTCCTGGCACACGGGGTTCACCGCAGCCCCCAGGGCGCAGGAGCAACTGGGAAGCTCCGTCAGGTCTGTCTGGGCTGGGCAGCGATGCTGGGAAAAGAGCGAAGGTGATGCAGGGCCGGGCTGGAAACTGCTCCTCGGGGGGCTGAGGGTTTGTGAAACTTGGCGAGAATTCGGAGGTAACCTCCGCGTCTCTAGAAGGGAAATTTTCTTTCCTCCATCAGGCTAAGGCACCTGGACTGGCAGCTAGAGCCAGGCCAGCCAGACTGCAAACGCACACGTTTCTGACGTGGAGATAATTAGCTGGAATGACATCCCCAGCGGTATGGTATGAACAAGCCTCCATCGGGAAGGGCCAGGTGTTTCTCCATGGCAATCCCGCCCCGGCAGCAGCCACCACAGCTGTGAGGCAAAGGCTCCGCCATGGTTCCTCTCATGGAGGAGCCGTGGCAGGGACATGGTGGGTCTATGGTGGGGCTGTGGTGGGGCTGTGATGCGGTTGGAGTGGGGCTATGGTGGGGCTATGGTGGGGCTGTGGTGGGGCTGTGGTGGGGCTGCAATGGGGTTGGGGTGGGTCTATGGTGGGGCTATGGTGGGGCTGCGATGGGGTTGGGGTGGGCTATGGTGGGGCTGTGGTGGTCCCTCGGTGCCCTCCGCACTGTGACACAGGCACTGTGAGGTGGGTACCGGGCGCTGCAGGGAGCGGATGGAGCCGTCCCACACCCGCCAGTGGCTGGGAGACTCCTCGCTGCTGGGAACCGGGCTCTGCAGGGACACGGGCCACCGAAAGCAAAGTGCCTGCTGCGGTGTGTGCTCAGTGCACCAGGTGACACAAGGGTCTCTGATTGGCACCCGCTGATTAGCACCTGCAATTAGAGCCTCCCAGATAAGAGCGGCCCAAGGGCAGGCTTTCCCAACTGCAGGGCTGGTCCCTGTGCTCTCCTGCTCCTCATCCACCTTCTGGTGTCTGTGGGGCTCAGACCCTGCTCCTCATCCACCTTCTGGTGTCTGTGGGGCTCAGACCCTGCTCCTCCTCCACGAGCCCAGCCACAGACCGGGACCAGCGGCTGGAGGCACTGGTGAGCGCGGGCCGGGGGGGGGGGGTGTGTGGAGCCTGGTTTGAACAGCATGGCACTGCCCCCCTCCTCTCCCGGCCTCTCTCCCTGTCTTTGTGCCTCTGACACAGTCGCACAAATGAACTGCGTGTGTGTAGGTGGGAGAGAGCTCACTGACTGCTGCAGCCCAGGCTCGGAAGGGCTTTGGGCCATTGCTTTGTGACCTGTAGTGGCCACCCGGCCCCTGGGCACACAGTGTTGAGGAGCCGCAGTTGGGGTGGGATGCACGCGCCTCGGGATGCGGGGATGCACGCGTGCTGACACGCTCTGGGATGCACTGCCCCGCTGCATTACCCACTCCAAAGCTCTCCCATAACCGAAGCCTTTTGGATACGGAGCAGAAGACAAACAGCAATTAGTGCACTTATGAGCCGAATCTTGAACCACCCGTACAGGCGAGAGCGGCTGCAACTTCCCAGCGATTTCTGTGCTGGGAAATGGGATCAGCTGACAGGGACCTGGCTGGTCTTCTCTTCTCCCACAGAGGGGACACTTGGGTCTGAAACGGCTCCGCAGTGCGTTATCTGAGAGCTGGTGTTGTGGGGTTTACATGCGTACGCTGCATTCCGTTCATCAATATTTTACATATGCAGGTGTACGTAATCTTCATTTTTATGCAAATCTCTCTGCAGCCAGCCAGGTGCATTTCCTGATCTCTATTCATCATCAAGAAATCCAATAACTTGGCTGTGTACTTACATCTGGTTAGGGGTTGACCCAATGTGCACTTAAGCATGGATTTCAAATATGGGCAGCAGGGAAATAGCTTATTTCCCCCCTGGCCTTTATAAAATTAAATGCAAAATCCCCCGGTGTTAATGCAATGTTAATGTTGCAAGATCAAGCATTTAAAAGTCAGGAAATTCCATAACTTGAGGTTGCTCCAGTGATGCTGAGTTGATACATTGCCCATCCAATGTATTTTCTTGCATACTTTAATGATAAATATTAATCAACAATTAAGAAATTAAATAAGCAATAATAAAATATTGCTAGTACCTCAGTAATACTGAAATAAAGGGAAGTCTGGTAGAAAATACCCTGTGTCTCCTCGGAGACCCTTCAAGATGTCCTTAGTGGTACAGGTAAGCCTGACAAAAAGGGGTTTGAAAAGGTAAGTTGGAGTTTTGACACAGTGGCGTGTTTGGGGCTGAGAGGTGTCTGTTTGCCATGGTAATTCTGCATTTTTACGTGAGGAAAAGCACTCTGGGGAGGTGCTGAGCGCTGATGCCCTTCCTGCAGCCGAGGTGCCTTGTGGCCCCGGGCTGAGCCACCCCTGGCACAGGGACACCAGCTCCAGAGGTATTTCCAAATACAATAATTCTGTTTCCTCCTTTTGACGTAAAAAAGCCAACAACTGAACTTTTCCCTGGGGAACAGCCCTGGGCTGGTTTCCTGCTGCTGGCTGTGGCTGCTGTCGGAGCCCGGCGATGCTCTGGGAGGGTGCCCACCCCGGCTCCGCGCCTGTTCTCCACCGTACTGTGGCTCTTCCACCAAATCTGCTCCCAGATGGGAGAAGGCGTCTGCCCTCCCGCTGCCAGCCATCAACATCGTGATGACTCTGGTACTGCTGCTGCTTCAGAGGCACGGCGCTCTCGGTGTTGTTTGCTGGTTTCAAGCAGGAAGAGTATTTGTTTCACAGAATCCCAGAGCGTCCGGGGTCGGCAGGGACCCCTGGAGGTCACCCGGTCCCAGCCCCTGCCAGAGCAGGGTCCCCCAGAGCCGTCGGGCAGGAACGCGTCCAGGCGGGTTTGGGATCTCTGCAGAGCAGGAGACTCCACACCTCTCTGGGCAGCCTGGGCCAGGGCTCGGGCACCCTCCCAGGAAAGGAGTTTTCCCTCCTGTGGGGCTGGAAGTTCCCGTGTCCCGGTTTCTGCCCGTTGCCCCTTGTCCTGTGCGCGGGCACCACTGAGAAGAGTCTGGCCCCACGCTCTTGCCCCCCGCCCTGTAGCTGTGGCTGGGCATTGAGGAGATCCCTCTCAGGCTGCTCCTCTCCAGCGGAACAGCCCCAGGGCTCTCCGCCTGTCCTCAGCACAGAGATGCTCCGCTCCCTCAGCATCTCCGCAGCCTCCGCCGGACTCTCTCCAGCAGTTCCCCGTCCTTCTGGAAGCGGGGAGCCCAGCCCTGGGCCCAGAGCTGCAGCTGTGGCCTCCCCGGGGCAGGGCAGAGCAGAGGGGGAGGATGATCTCAGCCTTTATCTTGGAACTATATGGAAAAAATTAATTCCCTCTTTGGAAAGGACAGGAGCAAAAGCCCAGCTCATGTTGGCCAGGGTGGCACCAGCACTGTTCGCTGGTGCCACCTGTGGGCTTGCAATTGCCCTGGCTGCCCCACGCAATGATTTTGTCATCGTGTTTTGACCATGTCTTTGTTTACAAGTTCCATGTAAACATCAAGGCCAGGTTGGACGGGGCTTGGAGCAACCTGGGCTGGTGGGAGGTGTCCCTGCCCAGGGCCGGGGGTGCCACTGGCTGGGCTTTAAGGTCCCTTCCAGCCCAAACCATTCTATCATTGTATGATTCTGTAAGTTCCCTCCTGCTGGGATCAATTCGCACCCCCAAAAGCGAGACCGCTGCCTCCCCTGCCCATGGCAGCGCTGCCCTGGCTGGGGACCCGCCTGCCCGTGCCCGAGAGATGCTGAGGACGCAGCCCCCGTGCTGAAATCCTAGTGCGGAGGTAGGAGCGTGTACCTCGTGTTATTCCTGCCTGCCTGCTGCAGCTGCTATGTCTTCATTCCAAAATAATATTTTTTCAAATGAAGTAGCAGAAAACAGCTTTACATTTTTGTTATCCCTTCCAGCACAAAATAAAAAATGCCTGTGCTGCCACTACCTGATTCAATCAAGTGGAGTACATTGGATACCCACAGGCTACAAGTGCTGGAAAAAGCTGACTTGTATTTTAATTAATAATGCGATACAGTGTCTCAACAGCCAGGCCTCTGGCAATATGCTTTGCTTTGTTCATTATTTGCTGTAAACAATTTTCAAGCAATGTGTAGACAACCCTATTTTTTAATTCCTGCTAATTCATAACACTAATGGAATGCAGGATTTTTCTTGCGCAACAAAGCAAGCGATTAAACCTCCTTTCTAGCTCATGAAAGTTTTCAGACTGGTTCTGATTTCAGACCAAAATAAGACCCACAGCTGTTGAACGAGGTTTCCCTGGGTCTGGGGGCAGGGGGGGGACTGGGCGATGCTGGCAGGAGGCGGGTTTGGGGGGACAAGGGGCAGCCGCAGCTCAGGATGCGGGGAGTCGCTCCCTCTCCACGCGGCAGCTGTTCCCAGACAAAGCAGGGATTCCTCCTTTACGTTTTCCCCAGCTGCTGCCTGTTGAAGCATCCTCGGTGCGTCCCATGGGTCTGGGGGGTGCCGGGGTGCAGGATGTGACGGTACCAGCCCCCAGCCCCGGGGCTGGTCCCACCGGTGCTCCTGGGCGTAGGGAGCCCCAGACCTCACCCAGGACTCCTGGTGTCTCCTCCGTCACTTCCATGGGCATCTCCGCTCTCTGCCCCTCGCTCTGCAGGGCCTGCGTGTGGACGCGGCAAGCAGCGGGCTCAGGGAAAGAGCTGCTCAGCCACGGTGACATTTTTCTCACGGAGAATAACTTGTATTTGGAAAGCGCCGCGATCCAGGCTGCACGCCTCCGAGCCTGCTCTCGCTGCTATTTGGCAGGCGAAGAAGGCCCCTCCAGCTTTTGCCTTTCTGCAAATCCTCCTCCTGAGCACGAATAGCAGGCTCCCGCGCAGCAGAGCCCTGCTCTTAATTAACGTCTCTTCCCCGGGCCATCTGCTCAGCCCGGACCAGGCTCGGCGCTGCCGGGAGCCAGGTGTCCCCGTCCCCAGGCGCTGCTCCTCGGGGACACGCGGGCTGGCACCGGGTCGCCAACGGTGGCAGTGCCCACCCGTGCGCTCCTGCCTTTCTGCATCCCAGGTTGGCTCGCGGAGGCATCGCGAGCAGAGCCGGGACCTGCACCCCAGCTCCCGGCAGAGCCCCTGGGGAGCAGGCACGTAGCACCCCATGTGCCCCCCCTGCCGGGAATCGCCTCTTCTCCAGCATCCTCCTAACGACCTGGCAGCCGCCTCGCTGCTTGATGCTATCAGGTAAGAGGCAATTGGCCAGAGCACAAAGTAAAATGTCACCCAAATGTCACAGCAATTTCCTAAGTGTCCACAAAATGGCAGATGCTCCTTTCCAACAGCGTGTCGGCCTCTCCTCGGAACAGCGGCACCTCGCTCCTCTCCCCTGTCCCCCTTGTCATCGCCCTGCGCGAGCACGGGGTGCTGAGGGACACGGCTGCCATCGCGCTGGAAGAAGAGCCATTATCGCTTTAGGAGAAGAGACCGTTCCTGGTCCCCAAACAGGCGCCTCCATCACAGCCTTTGCCTTTTCCAGCTTGGCCGGTGTCCGCTTGGCGGCCAAGGCAGACCTTCCTCCCTTTGATGTCGAGGCCCATGGCCAGTAGGAGGTCAAGCACTTTCCAGGCTGGGGACACCCTTCACCGCGGGCTGGACAAAGAAACAAATCTATTCTATGCTGCTTCTCACCTCAGAAGGGCAGAGCTGAGGGGCAGCACTCTGAAACCAGCATTAAATGCACACGAACAAGCGCCCACAGGTGCCCGCTCGGGGCCCTTCACACGCTGCCCAGGTACGCTCAGGGCTGTGAACCTCTCGGCTCCTAATCCATTAACCATCGGATTAAACTGTGTGACCGCAAAATTACCCTGGGCCATCCTAAGCACTTCGTATGCTTCCTCCAGGATGGTCGCAGCAGCAGACGGTGACCTGGAGCAGGGCTCCAGTTTGGTCTCACCTTCTCCCGTGCCGGGTCATCTTCACGCACCGCACACTGCCGGTACCCAAAGGAGCGGAAGATGAACACTGACAATGTGGAAGGTGCCCTCTAACAAACGTGGCCACGGTGGCGTGCTGGCAAGGTGGCTTCATCTCCATAGCTCTGCTGCGTGTGCGGTGTCTTGGTGTGCCTAGCACTCCCAGAACAACACGCAACGCCAAAGTCGGAGCTGGAACGTTTCTGAAGAGGCACAGCCTGCTCCCTCCTGGCAGCACGCTTTCTTGGACGTGACCTCATGCGACTGAGAAGACGTTGCGGCAGGAACACCTCTCCGTCTCCCCTGCTCATCGCCAGCGCGTACGCAATACAACACAACAGTGACACATGCTCACAACGTAAGACAAGTGTCAGAAACAGCGAGCTCTGACTGCTCTGATGAATATGTAAAAATACCACCAGGAGCCACAGAGGAAAATGGACCAGAAATAAGAATACATATTCCGAAATAGCATACCATCTGCCGCATACAAAAATCTTACACAACCACAGCCAACCCGTCGGTGCGTGGTGTGTGGAGACAGAGCTCCCCTTCCCAAACTTCTTCAGCGCTCTATTCTTTACGAATCTGGAGGGAAGCCACATCTGCAAGAGCAGGAGACCCAGCAGAGGGTCCTGCCATACACGTCGTCTTCTTCCAGCTGCGCCCTGTTGCGTGTCCGACAGGAGCACACTGCCATCCCCCCACGGCACCAGCACACAAACTGCAGACTTAGTGGAGGTGAAACCCTGGCCAAACCGCAGCAGAAATCCCATTTCTGTGGCCACGAGGATGCAAATTCTCCAGCTGAGTGGGAGGGCGGTACGTAAAGCTGCATGTCGACGGCTCCACACAGCCGCGGTGCTGCTGACGGGATTGTCTTGCACCCCGACATTCTGCGACACTAATTCATCTGATCCCTTCCTGCCCGTGTGTGCATTTCGCTCCTGCAACTTCGGGGTCAGTTTTCTAAGTATCTGTATAAATGCACGTGTAAATAACGATACTTTCTATTTCGCCTGCTTAGTGCACCAAGGACTCCAGACATCGCTTTAAATGACTTGTCAGACACCTACGAAACACGCGTCAACGCGGTAGCCAGCGTGATGAGCTGCAGCTTGGTAGCTCGCTTCTGATGAAAGCCCCCGCCACGGCAAACACAGGAAATTACGGTGTTAGAGAATGCGCGGCCCCTGCCTGGCAGTGCTGTAATTATACAACTTGGAACAATTAAGAGCTTACTGATTATGTGTTGAAAGGAAGCTGAACGCCATCAGCTCACGTCGTTGCTGATTTATTGAGGTATTATTGGCCACATCCTGAAGCTCTGACTGTCCTTCCTTGATCAAAACTCCTCATTTACCTGAATAAAGATGAAGAATTTTGCCCTGTAGCGTTTCAGGCAATAGTGTGTAATCTCAAAACCTTTTCAAATGCTATTTATAATCCCGAAGCATATTGTTTAATGCTTGTTGAGTTTTATAAACAACTATTCTTCCTGCAAGGATAAAAATAAAGTCAACCAGTGCCTTCTGCATTTAAGTCAGGTCACCACAAAGTGCAATAGGCAGGATTTTGAAAGGTCTGGTTTTACAATTTATTGAAGACGAAAGAAAGAAGACTCTCGAAAGCTTCCCGATTCTGTGTGTGCTACAGTACGCTGTGTATAAAATAAGGTCATGTATGCTTTTCCTCTGTGCTAGACATTAGGCATGAAATGAAACAGAGCTGACAAGCAGTTTACCGCGTGCTTTCTCTTAATATCACAAACTTAATTCAGCCGCGAGAAGACTCTCTGCTTAGAGCGTGTCATTGACAAAAAGGTACTAGACAGTCGTAAAGAGAACAAGGTAAGTGATCTGCATCATTATTATTATTATTTATTCCATCTCTTCCCTCTTCCCCTATTAAGCATTTCATTTGGAAATTCACTGGGGAAAAAGAACGGGAGGAAATGCGTTCTGCTTTCCCATCTGAATATCCTTAAGTCACATATGTTATAATATATTTGCATTTTTAAATAAATACCCCTCACAAAAACAAATTAGAAATGGTTATTTATGTCTGCCGAAGCTCTGTTACCCTGCAGTGCTGTCAGAAGGTCAACCATCGCCTCTAACTTTGCTGTGCACACAATGACCTGGAAGTACCATCGATAACGACCCTATGGCTGCAAGTCTTGAAGACTTAATCATCTGACATACAAGGAGCCCTACGGCGCTCGCGCTTGGCATTTGCCTTATTGAAATGTACAAAGACAATATGCATTTTAAACAATCCCAAGCTGCGTGCCTGAAATAGTCATGGGGCCACAGATCCCTGTCTGAAACAGGCTTCTCACTATTTCAGCGCTCTCGCCTTGATGAGCAAGTCAGCTATCGAAACAATCTGATGCATCTGGAGCTAGGAACTAGCTGTGTTTATTATTGGCGTTTGCTCCATATTGCAAGGGAAAGTTATCATCTGCGTCATCTGGAACTTAATTACTAGCTGCCACCAGCCAAATCTGATTTTAAGCCTCTCTTAGAGGGAGTTCATAAAACACAACAACAAAAAGGAGAGGAAATTCTGTGTTAAAAATTCCGTGATTCCGTGAAAACTGAGTTCCCCGACAAGAGCAGCTGCCCCTGGAAGCCCTGCGCAGCTCCGGTGCTCGGTCAGCGGGGGCTGCGTCCAGCCAGTGCCCTGCTCCTCCTCTGAAAATGGTCCGAAAAAGCCAATTAACCGCACGTCGTCCTTCGGTCTGGTAGAGCAAACCCAAACCTGTGAGGAGGGAGATGAGAACTGCCTTGAGTAGGAAAGCCAAAGTCGGCGTTAACTATTGCGATCACGAAGTACGTTATTTAACGATCCCCTGCTTAGGAACACTTTTGCAAGACCACCATATGCTACTGAGCGAACAGTTTCTGATGTATGGCCATGGGCGGGCTCTGCAGAGCGTACGCTCTCACCTTGAGCGGACACGCGGCGCACAAGCGCCTGCTCCCCTCTTGCTGTGGTTGTCGCGCTCCTTCCAGCTAATTACAGTCAGACCCCCAGGGACCCGCGGCCGTCCCCGGGTAACGGTGAGCCTCTGGGTCCGTGACAAGCCGGCCGTCACTAGCAGCACCCCTGTGAGCCTCCTGAGCCGGTGCCCTGTGCCCCCAGCCCCGGCGAGGGGACGCGGTGCGGTGGGCAGGGATGGGTGTCCCCCCGCAAGGTCCGGCCGAGGGGCTGGGGACGGCCACACAGCGGCTCTGCCCGTGCTGCTCCCGGGGGCATTTCTGAGGATTTTGAAGATCCTGGAGCGCTCGCTGCCGACCGGCAGAAGAGGCGGATGGTTTTGAGACGGTGTCCAGCTGGTGATGGGCAGGTGGGACAAGGTGGGATGTCGCCACCGTCGATGGGAGCAGCCCGTGCGGGGGCTGGGGGTACCTGTGCTCCCCCCGAGCTGCTTCGGCGCCGAGCAGGGCTGTGCTGCGTGTCCCCAGCCAGCCACGCACACCCACGAGGTCGCACGGGCCACAAAGACCACGCCAAGGGGAGAAGCTGGAGCCGCCTGGGCCCCGCGGTGACGCCGGGCATCGCAGTGCCAGCAGCACAGCCCGCACCGTCGGTCCCTCACGCTGCCGCAGGAGAACGTGGAGACGCAGCGGCTGCTGGGAGAAGAGGCGACATATGTTAGTGGCGACATAGCTGTTTTCTCTTGCGTGTTTACCCTCCTACGTATCTTCTCAGAGGCTCAAAAGAATTGTGCTTGCTACAGAAAAAAAAAAGAAAAAAAAAATCAGAAAAAAACCTTCCCTTTTCCACCCACCCTTGAAAAATATGCCCAAGTGATGTCTCTTTCTGGTATTTCACATTGCTGGGAGTCAGGAAAACTAGCCCGTGCGCTTTCCATGTCTTCTGTTTTAATAAACTGCACATTAGTTTCGTTCGGCAGCTCCAGCCTCTGGCTATCCGCTGCGCTGTATATTAGTTTTAAATACACATTGCTTGCAATAACACTGGAGCAGGAAGCTGTGCCTCAAGTTAAGAAATGGTTAGGATTGCTTTACATTTGCAGTCTCATTGAAAACATTTATTCAATCAAAGGGAAAAATAAATGTGGTCCCTCCGCTCTGTCAAGTATAAACTGTTATTGATCCTCTAAATGAAATTTGTCCATGCTGATCGATCAAACACATTATCTTTTTTCCCCAGTCTATTACCAGCAATTGGAAACTCTCAAGCATCAATAGCGGCTTGACCACACACAACTGTAAATTTAGCCTATCGGCTCCCAAAATCTGAATTGCTCCGGTGCCCCTCCTTTCTCTGCAAACAGCGGGATTTCTGCATTATGACCATATTTTTCCTGAGCTGGAGGTTAGAAAAAGTTAAATTTCATAAAATGCAGGGAATCGTTTGTGTCGTGTTAAACTCCAGCTGCGTGGTAATGGCTGTGTGACAATGCGGGGACGTCACTGGCGCCCACCCGGGCTCTCCAGTGGGGTCCTGGGGACACACCTGCACCCCAGCCTGTGGTTTCCCAGCCGGCCACATCCACAAACTAGAGGATTTTAGTATTTCCTAGTATTTCTTTTTTGAAAAACCTGATACTTATGATGAATACTCCTGTGCATAAGCTTTCTTGCATCCTCCCCACTCCGCAGCCAGCCTGACGCCACCAAGCCACCAGCCCAAGCGTGGCATCCCCTCCCTCCATGCGGGCACCCTGCCCGGGGGCGCAGCCTCACCGCGCCGTATGGGCACGCCGAGCGGGTCTGATGGGAACCGAGCACCAAAAAGAACTTAATTTCAGGTAGGCTGTGGAAAAAAAGGTAACGCTCCTCTCTTAATAGCCATCACGAGGGGCTCACTCTCCGCCGCTGTCAATAGCTCGTATGTTTGTCTTCCGTCTTGCTGATAGGTAATAATTTTCCAAGCAAGCTTAGGGAGCAGTGACTCTTTATTAAAACTAATAAGGGAGGGAGTCACGGGTTTTTAAAAATCACTCAGGAAATTATTGCTGACAACCCTTCCTTGCCTCACTCCGCAGAAGGACAGTGACACCAGGTTAAGATGCCTCGCGTGATGCCAGCTCCTGGTGTCGCTGCCACGCACGCTCCGGGCTGTGTAATCAACAGCAGCTCACGCTGCAAGTAAAACGGCCCCGAAACTTCACTCGGGGTAGCCAAAGCTTCAAGTGTCAGCTGTTACAGGGGACCGGCACAGGAGAGCCACCGACATCCCCAACCAGGAGCCGTCAGCAGGCTGGTGGCTCTTCAGGGACCATGATAGAACAGAGCCAGAGCTCTTTTGCAACCAGGCCAAAACCCATCCGTGTCAAGACTGTATCTCCCCATCTCACGTCTCTCTCAAAAAAATACCTTGCCTTGACCTAGCGCAGAACCAGCCCTGTCCCGAGAGGGGCTGTTCCGGTGGTTCATCGCCCGCACAAATCTGGCCCAATGTGGTGTTTCCCCCTGCCCCATCCCGCCGGGCTGCCCAGGCCCCCGTGCCCTCGCTCAGCTCCCCGGCTGGGAACTGTTTGGGGCAGAATTTAGCCCAAAGTTTGCTGTTCTGTCTCAGACCCAAAGCCTGGTGCGCTGTGCAGCCACACGAGCAGGCGTAATGACGGCCGTGACCTCTGCCCGCGCTTCAGCTGAGAACGCCGTCGCAATGAAGTTGCTTTTATCAATCACACTTTTAACCTAATAAAAAAGATGACGGGGGGAATGACATAAAGACCAGTTTCTTGCCAATATTGTTGCGTTTCATGCTATTATAACAATCTTCTGTGAAAGAGAGAACATGATCGCGTGTGGCCACATCCATTTCCATCGTAAGAAATGTCGGCAGAAGCGCTGCCTTGTTTCCCCCCGGGATTTGCCGCGCGCAGGGAGCCATCCTTCTCCCTTCCCGGCGGGGGCTCTGCCTCGGCTGCCTGCGGAGCTCCTCCGGATTTTCCCCATGCTGGGATTTTCCTCCGGCGCTGTTTCCCAGCTGGGCTATCACAAAGATAGCCATGCAGTTCCTACTTCATCACCCGCGAAAAGGGAAAGATGGAGCCATTTTTTCCGGAAAATTTTAAAATGTTGGCAGTGTTGTCAGAACAACAAAACTGCACAGGCTTTTCCTGATTTTCTGGTTTTTTGCACACTTTGGCCTGCTCCCTTCGGAACGGTGGGGGAGTGTCCCCATGTTTCACAGCCACGCCAGCGCTTCCAGGGGGCTCCTGTGTGCTGGGACTGACTGGGAGATTCTCCAGTAGCGTATTTAGGGGAGGGGGCAGGAAAATGGAGACGAGGAACGGGATGCCCTCCCTGCATGGCGCTGGGATATGCCTGCATGTGGAAGCGCCCCTCCAGCTCAATCACAAACTGTCAGTAGCATCAGCCCCACCACACTGTCGTAGTTTTGCATTGGGATTTCACTTTTTCACTCTCTTTGTGTTTAAATTCCAGGCTATGGGAACGTAAGTCCCTGGACTTGAGGGGGTGCCAGTACCAGTCCCGAAGGGAGGTGGGAGAGGGGCTTTCCCAGGCTGGGACCTGCAGGCGGGGAGGGGGGAGACGGGGGCGGCAGCAGCAGCAGGAGCAGCAGCAGCAGGAGCAGCAGCAGCAGGAGCCGCAGCAGCAGCAGCAGCAGCAGGAACAAGAGGGCTCCCACTGCCGGCACCGGCCACTCAGACTGCACTAGCCCAGGCCATCCTTCTGCACTCACTTGCTACCAAAAAAAGGTCACTTTTATTTAAAGCAATCTAAATTTTGAGGTTCGAATACTGGCCAAAAAAATTCACTTCATAAGTATGAAATTGTATAGGATTGGAGGATGGGGGGGTGTTTCTGCTACTCTCCCACTGGTCTCCAGAGGTAAAAGGAAAGCACCCCGTGGCCTGGGGTGGGCATGGATACTTGGGATGGGACCCCTTGGCTGGATTTCATTCCCGGTAAGTTTGGGGGGCACTGAGTGACAAAGCCCTCCAAGTCCTAAG